>NC_142929.1:5302667-5480167 GCF_046866305.1 Octopus bimaculoides
ACCAAAGCTGACATCTAGCTGGGAGAGAGATAATGCATTGAGATACAGAAATAACGGTTTATGTATGATTGATGCCAGATTGAAAACCAGACAAAGGCAGAGAGACAGACTTGTCTGGTAACAAGTAAATGTGCCAAGTGAACAAAAATAGTTTTTGTTAATATATTCAAAAACAATAGTTCAACTGAATGCTGGTTTCTGATTGGCTAAAATAACACACATGACTCTGGGGAAACTAAGATATTGTTTTCTGTGTCTGTGTAGTCCTAAGAAATTCAAGTCTTGAGTTGTGAAAGTGAAAAATTGTCGGTGCAGATGTGGCTGTGTGGTAAGATGTTTGCTTCCCAACGAAATGGTTCTGGGCACTGTTTTCTTTCTCTGACAGTCAGTGACTGACATCACTTTTCAAATTGTCAGTGAAATCATTTTCACCTGATTCGGTTCCCCAAAGTCTGCCTGTGTTGATTCTTGGCAATTATTGCCAAATAGTTGTGGAATCATCATAAAATAAGTTCCAAAAATACGTTAGGATCAATTTAATTATTTTCTTTCTTAACAAAACTTTGTTTTGTACCTACACCACAGAAATCAATAATTCTAAAGATTTTTTTTTCTTTTTTGCTCCTTTCACGTGTATTTTCTCACAATTGGTTTGCATTTGAGACCACGGGTGGGGAATTAATCACATTGTCACTCACATTCAGAATTCAACATCAATCTTTGAAAGGAATGACCATGTTTTATAATACACATGAGAACCCCAAAAGGCTAAATTTAGGCAATTTATTTATCACATTTCTCCTACCAAAATTTAATTATTGGCTTAAATAAAGGCAATCAAAAGTGAAAATAGAGAGTGAATTGACTTAATTCCTCACAGTTTACCTGTCTTTATTAGTTCACACAATTGTTGCCAAGTGGTTGGGGAAAAATGTCAGTAAGGTTGTCTGCAAGAAAAGCCAGCAAATAACCTTAACTAATCGGATTAGTAGCAGTGAAAGCAACAGAAGGACTAAATTCTCATCAGAAAAGACCAATATTTTGTGATATCAACATGAAGAAGGAAGATAATGGAGCAACTAAAAGTACAGCCACATCATCAACCGTCAATTAGAGATCAACCAGATAGACTTCATTACCAAACCAAAGCAGTTTCACATGATCAGCTTATTAACCAACAAAACAGCATCAAGCCAGTGTATGATTCAGCTTTCGAGAACTTTCTCATTGAGCCATATAAAATGGTGGCTTTTGGCAATAACCCCAGAATGTTGAGACTACCAATTGATGTCTCCATTCCCATTGCATCAGCAGACATTGGCAGGTACAAGGTACAGATTTTGTCAACATGAATATAGTGCAATTATTTCTCGGTTGTGATGGGGCCAGCCACAGATTGCTTTGTATAGGCCCCAGGACTATGTCTCACCTGGTGTATAACTGTCACCATTATTTTCCATCCCCAGATGAAACACAAAAGACACTTCTGTGCAGTAAAGAAATCTTCTGTTAATTATTCGTTAGTGTTGTTAATTACTTCTACGTGTGGCCCTAGAAAGATATTGTCATTCACCAACAGCTACCATGACCACAACAACAGCAACACCCGTAGCATATACTGGCATCTAAACATATGGAATATATTTTAAAGAATAATGTGTAGCAGACCATGCTGCATCACTGACTGCAGTAATAATTTGAACTCTGATATTCATAGACACTAAGTCAAGATCTTTGCCATTCAGCTTCAAAACAAAGAGGTTTTGGAATATATTATCAAAAAACAAACAAACAACTGAAACCAAAAACCACAGAAAGTTATTAGCATTAGTAAAGTTGAGAAAATGAAACCCAATTGTTCAGACATCTTAATAGAAAATAAATTATAAGCTGTTTTATACTTGAATGAATCAATTATTGCACTCTTTCCAAGTGATTTCACTTTTGTGGCTCATGAAGCGATTTTCCCGTTTTCAGTTTTGTAATCTCAATTATATCTTTGAAATATATTCAATCCTCTCTCTGCTCTTTTCTTTGTATGTAAGCATGTATTCGTTTGTACACACACATACAAAAACATGTAGGCACCAACGGATGTACAAATTTAGCCATGTATGTGTATGTATGTCTTTATTCAGTTTTATTTCAAGATTTCTGGCCAATAGAGAAAGAATTGGTTTCTAACCTGGATCCAAGGATCTTTCATTGGAATTTCAACATCAACGAGGTATTTTTGCAGGCATGTATGTATCTAACTATCTATACATACACATTTGTATGTTTCATGTTATGTATGTCTTCTCATGCATATAGTCGCATATCTAGGCATGCTCATATATATTTAAATGATAAACTTCAGGAAAGTTTTATAGATTTTTAAAGTTCTAGTGATGGATTCGATCTGTAGTCTTCCAATTAGCTTTCTCCCTTCTGGTTTTGAGAAACCTAATTTCTCAAGATTGGTATTTAGGAACTGTGTTACATATCCTAATACCCTAATAGTTACAGGTGCAGTAATTGTACGTACGTATGCATGTATGCTTGTATGTGTATATATGTATGCATGAATATATGTACATAGATACATACATAAGTATATCATCTGACTGACCAGACTATGAGATGTTGTTATACATTGCTGGTCACAATGCGCTTTGCATTATTTAAGCTTTCAAATGATGCCATCACACTGGCTGGGTGAACAGGCCAACATTCCCCTTGATTGAAAAGCTAGTTCATTGCAGAGGTACCCATTGACAGTTGAATGGATGGGAACAATGGGAAATGAAGTGTTTTCTTCATGAACACAATAACCATATATATTATATATATATATATACATACATACAGAGAGAGAGAGAGAGCTAAGAACTAGATAGATTGATAGATAGAAAGATAGATAGATACCTAATAAGTATATATGTATTTATTTTTCATATATCTGAGATACAAGCTATCAATGTAGTTTGTATTTACCAATACACACTTAATACAATAGTGTATAAACATGTAGCAACCATCTCCCTTTCTAACATTGCATTTGTGTCTTTTATATACAGATGCAGTGTTGTAGCTTCATAACATGTGCAAGCATACATGTATGTATACATACATACACATATATACACATGTATATTTATAAGTGCATATGTACGCACATACATATGGAACCATACCTAGACACCACACATACATGTGTATGTATACAAGCTGATACGTACACACACACACACATGTATGTATGTATGTGTATATATATATATATATATATATATATATATATATATATATATATATATCGAGAGAGAGAGATCCTAGTGCATGATGCGGATAGACTCACATCGAAGTTAAGAAATTTGCATATATAAGGTAAGATAAGTTCATATACTAAAAATTATATACAAACCATATGAACCAATATATATATATATATATATATATATATATATATATATATACTCATATACATATGTATGTTGGCATACATGCAGATATACAGACATGTTATACATCTATATATATACACACATATACACATATTGATATATACTTTTATGTGTGTATACATATATATACAGAGAGAGAGACACACATACACACATATGTGCACACACACACACACACACACACACACACACAAAGCTGCTCACCCACGTTCTTCTATCCATATGTACATACAGATATCCATTTGTTGACTTAAGTTGGATAATAGAGCTAGTTTTAATAATATCTAGGAAGTTTTAGGGATATATGAATAGACCTGTCAATTGTTGGAAGTAATGCCCTTTGATATATGCAATAAACTAACATGACTTAGAATAATACGCTAATAATAATAATAATAATATAACAACCACAACAATGGTTAATGAATAATATAACATTTAAATAGTTGAAGCAGAAGTCTCTTAAGGATATGAAGGGCAAAAGACGAAAAGCAGTTTATATAGAGACGGAACCAAGTGTTTTGTAAGATGTTTACTTGCAGGTTTAAGTTAGATGTCTTAGTTTGTTTGAGTTTGTTTTTTTTTTTGTTTTTTTTTTTTGTAAAAGAACTTGAAAGTTCCCCAAAAAACCTTGCAGTTGATCATGAATTTGTTTCATTTATTTGGAAGTCGTTTATCAGAAAGTAAAATTTGCTTTGCTACATAATCAGTATAGCCTTCATTCTTCTGTGCATAGAGTTTCAAATTCTTCTATTTTCCACTGAAAGGTGTTTGAGTTGCCACACATATTCACCTAATGATGTTGATTGAGTCAATTTAGGGTTTTGGAAAGAGAGAACACGAATATAGATAAAAACACTTCTTGAAAATGTTAGCCGTAAATCCAGAGCTTGTGTATTCCCCTGAGCATGAATGTGCAATTACACTTATATCAGTTATACTGTGTTTCTCACAAGACAATTTCCATTTAATGGGCAGTCATTGATATTTTCACAATTACATGTTTTTGGCTTATTACGATTCTCAGGGACTCTATTCAGATTATTATATAATCTATTGTTATTTGAAGTATGATCCTAGGCAGTGTTTGAAAGACCATTTCCTGCAATGATGTGTGTATATATATGTATGTGTGTGTGTATAATTCTTAAACAAGAATATTTTTGACAGTGGCTTCAAAATTTTACCATTCCAAAGATGGCTTAACTGGCTGAGACTGAAACTTCAAAGTCACTGTCAATATTATTCTTGTTTAAAGATAACAAATTTGTACTCTATAAATGTATAGAGTAAACCATTAGATTAATGTGAAATTGCTTGATTAGAAGTGAACACACACGACTGTGCATCTGTGTGTGTGTGTGTGTGTGTGTGTGTGTGTGTGTACATGTAACTCGCACACTTATAGACAAACATCCATACATATGTATAAACACACACACACACACACATTAAAGGTGGTGAGCTGGCAGAAACGCTAGTAAGCCGGGTGAAATGCTTAGCGGTATTTCGTTTGCCACTACGTTCTGAGTACAAATTCCGACGAGGTTGACTTTGCCTTTCATCCTTTGGGGGTCGATTAAATAAGTACCAGTTATGCACTGGGGTCGATATAATCGACTTAATCCGTTTGTCTGTCCTTCTTTGTCCTCTCTGTGTGTAGCCCCTTGTGGGCAATAAAGAAATAACACACACACACACATTCTTAATTCAACTTTAAAGTGGTTGACATTAGGAAGAGCATCCATCTGTGGAAATCCTGCCAAAACAGACAATGGAACATGGTGTGGATCCTGACCTTGCCAACTCCTGTCGAACTATCCAACCCATGCCAGCATGGAAAACGAATGTTAAATGATGATGATGATGATTTACTGTTTCATTTGGTAGGATCAACAAAAATGTTGTCCACCCAGTGAGACATGTAGACGAGCAATTTTTTTATTTATAAATAATCTCTCTCTCTCTCTCTCTCTCTCTCTCTCTCTCTCTATATATATATATATATATATATATATATATATATAGCTAGTAAGCTCTGCTGGATATGTAATGTGAGTGTGCATACATGACAGAGTGTAAGCGCCCTGAGATAAAAGTTGGTCTTAAGAAACACCAGATGTGGTGTGCAAGAGAGACGACTGTGCTGGTATGGTCAAGTGTTGCGAATGGATGAGGACAGCTGTGTGAAAAAGTGTCACACCCTAGCAGTTGAGGGAACCTGTGGAGGAGGTAGACCCAGGAGGACCTGGGATGAGGTGGTGAAGCACAACCTTAGAACACTGGGCCTCACTGAGGCAATGACTAGTGGCCAAGACCTTTAGAGATACGCTGTGCTTGAGAAGACCCGGCAAGCCAAGTGAGATCATAACCCGTGGCCTATGCCAGTGGTGTATAACCCGCCCACTTATGAGTACCCTTCATTCATTGGACAATAAACTTTGTTTAGGAAGATCTGTTGAGGCAAGGGAAATCAAAATCGCTGATGTGGTCGATGACAGTACCCCCTAATTGGCACGTGTGCCAGTGGAACATTGAAAGCACCATCCAAGCGTGATCATTACCAGGGCCACTGACTGCCTCCCATGCCGTAGCACATAAAAAGCACCTTTTGAGCGTGATCGTTGTCAGCGATGCCTTACTGGCACGTGCTGGTAGCATGTGAAAAACAACATTTGAGTGTGGTCATTGCCAGTACTGCCTGACTGGCCCTCATGCTGGTGGCATGTAAAAGCACCTACTACACTCTCAAAGTGGTTAGCATTAGGAAGGGCATCCAGCTGTAGAAACTTTGCCAGATCAGACTGGAGCCTGGTGCAGCCTTCTGGCTCACCAGTCCTCAGTCAAACTGTCCAACCCATGCCAGCATGGAAAGCGGACGTTAAATGACGATGATATATATATATATATATATATATATATATATATATATATATATATATATATACAAATAGGAAAGATTTTATCCTTTTACCAAGCAGGTAATTATTTTATTATGGGAATTGCCAACTGTTTGATTTCTCAATAAACCCTTTCAATCCTAAATTATTTGTTTTTACAGAAAAATGGTTTCGTGATTTTTTAAAACAGTTCTTGACTGGAATTGATAATAAACCTCAATATAATCACATCCAAAAATATACTGGTTACAGTCAATATTTTGAAAAATTACCATTTCAGTATTAACCTACGTAAATTCTCCTGTGACTTTTCAAGCTGTAAGTGATGTGAAATATGACCTCTCATAAATCTTAATTACAGATGGTGCTGTTCACTGTTTCTACGACATTCAGTAAATATATCGTTTTGATCATGAATCATAAAAGAGGTAATATAACTGTATGTTCCTGCCACATATATAGGAACACCATGTTATTATCTAGCAGTCTGTTTTGAAACTCATACCAACATCAGATACTCAAATGTCCATTCATTGAATTTATTTCAAAAACTGTGTTTCCTAAGATTATCAAACAACTTCAGGTGTACTCAGGTAGGAGGTAACAAACAATGTTATTTAGAGTTATTTTAATCAGATTTGATAAATCTTAATCTTTCCTATTCATTAGCTGCAAAAAGAAACCGTATAAAACAAGTGTGGCTGTGTGGTAAGAAGCTTGCTTCACAACCACATGGTTATGGGTTCAGTCCCACAGTGCGCCACCTTTGGGCAAGTGTCTTCTACATCCTTGGGCCAACCAAAGTCTTGGGAGTGGATTTGATAGATGGAAACTGAAAGAAGTCTGTTGTATATATGTATATATTATGTCTTTGTGTTTGTTTGTCCCCCACCACTGCTTGACAACTGGTGTTGGTGTGTTTACATCCCTGTAACTTAGTGGTTTGGCAAAACAGAACAATAGAATAAGTACCAGACTTTAGAAAAGTACTGGGGTCGATTCATTCGCCAAAAAAAGAAAAAAATTCTCAGAGGTGGTGCCCCAGCATGGCCACAGTCTAAGATAAAGGAAACCATCAAAATCAAATCAAATCACAATCAAATGGAAATTGTAATTGTGGCTGATGCCAGTGCCACCTGACTGGCTCTCTGTGCCGGTGACACATAAAAAGCACCATCTGAACCTGGCCAATGCCCGTACTCCTGACTGGCCTCTGTGCCGGTGGCATGTAAAAAGCACCATCCGAATGTGGCTGATGCCAGTGCTGCCTGACTGGCGACATGTAAAAAGCACCCACTACACTCTTGGAGTGGTTGGCGTTAGGAAGGGCATCGACCTGTAGAAACATTGCTAGATTAGATTGGAGCCTGGTGTGACCTCCTGGCTTGCCAGTCCCTAGTCAAACTGTCCAACCCATGCCAGCATGGAAAATGGACGTTATTAGATGATGATGATGATATACAAAGGCGGTGAGCTGGCAGAATCGTTAGCATGCCGGGCAAAATGCTTAGCGGTATTTCATCTGCCGTTATGTTCTGAGTTCAAATTCCGCCAAGGTTGACTTTGCCTTTCATCTTTTTGGGGTTGAGTAAATAAGTACCAGTTACCCACTGGGATCGATGTAATCGACTTAATCCCTTTGTTTATGTCCCCTCTCTGTTTAGCCCCCTGTGAGCAATAAAGAAATAGATATCATATAAATTGCAAATACAGAGATTTCTAGTAAAGTCATTTCTGTTGAAACAATTTCTGCTTTATTGTCGAAATCAACATCAGCACAACCAAGAAAAAACTGCCCTCAGGTTTGCTTTTGTTACCCAAATCAATTGATGAATTTTAATTTTCTCAAGCCAACATTTGGGGAAACAGAAATGTTCTTTCCAAACAATCTTGTACACTGCTTTTGATTTCATTTTCTCCATTTCGTTACAACCAATCTAAGCGTAAATATTGTTTTGGTTCTATTTTTTTTTATTCTTTCTCTTTGGCTCTAAATATAATGAAAATTCAGAACTACAGCTTGCTGCAGGTAAAGAAATTGTGTTTTAATTGAAAAGGAAAAAAAAAAGTTTGGCAGTACTTTGAAGAACACTGGCTCTCTGAATGTCACCATGCTGCTATTAAAAGTGCAGATTCCTAAATTACATTGGAGAATCATTTGGGTAAAACTTCAACAAATCATGCAAACAACTCCTAAATGCATGATAGAAATGATTGTTTGCACATCGTTTGGTTTGCCTATGTGAATAACCACAAGGTGAGTTTAATGGTATAAAAAAAAAATTGTCATTAAAAGCCAAAGAATGGTTAATGAAAATGAAATATATTGGCAATCATTTTTTTACCACTTAATTAGAGTGCGTATCCAACAGATTAAGATATGAGTATATATAGCAATGTTGTTATATAGTATTCATAAGTGTGTGTGGGGGTGTGAAGAATGCTTCTTGTGTGTATATTGATACAAAAATAGGGATGTGTGTCTAGTGGTGGTGATGGGGAGGATCAACATTGTTATCTTACTGTGTATGTAAATACAAGAATGTGTTTGTGTATGTACATGAGGGAACATTTCTCATAATGTATGCAAGCAGATTCCTTGCATATTCTGTAGAGAGAAAGGGAGAGAGAGAGAGAGGGAACGTGTTTGTGTGAGTGAAGGAGTGTGTTAGTAATAAGAGAATAAGTTAAAGAGAAACACCTTTTTTGCATTACAAAGTGATGTGGAACCATGCAACAGCTGCGACAATTTCTCCCAGAAGAGTAGGAAATAAAAAAAAAAAAATTTCAGGTTTTTATAATGGCAAAACATATGGCTGTGCGATTATCATTGTTTGGCCAAAAATAAAGTCAAGGTTTCTATGGAACATGGCTTGATTGGAAAAATCCCAAGCGATGTGTATTTTTATCTTGTTTCAGTCATTGGGCTGCAACCATGCTTGAGAACGGCCTTGAAGAATTTTAGTCAAATGAATCGACTCCAGTACATTTTTAAAGCCTAGTACTTATTCTGTCAGACTCTTTTGCCAAACTGCTAAGTTATAAGAACATAAACACACCAGTACTGATTATCAAGTGGTGATGGACACACACACACACACATGTATACATAATGACCTTTCAGTTTCTGTCTACCAGATCCACTCACAAATCTTTGGTTGGCCCAAGATTACAGTAGAAGACACTTCCACACAGTAGGACTGAGCCCAGAACCATGTGGTTGAGAAGCAAGCTTCTTATCACACAGCTATGCTTGTGTAATAAATAATGGGGAATTGTGGATGGAAAAAAATCCTTGCAATGTAGAAGTGACATGAAAACAAATATTTAAACAATATAGGAGGCCACAAAGTTCACTCTCTACTTGACCATAAAGGTACCAGGAAAGTATTCATGATTATTCTTGAAAGGTTCAAGAATAATGTAAACTAATAGGCACAGGTTGCTTCCCAACCACAAGGTTACAGGTTCAGTCCCACTGTGTGGCACCTTGGACAGGTGTCTTCTAATATAGCCTCAGGCCAACCAAAGTCTTGTGAGTGGATTTGGGAGACAGAAACTGAAAGAAGCTTGATGTATATATATGTGTGCCTGTGCATGTCTGTGTAAATGTGGCCGTGTGGTAAGAAGTTTGCTTTCCAACCACCTGGTTCTGGGTTCAGTCCCACTTTGTGGTAACTTGGGCAAGTAGCTTCTAATATAACCTCAGGCCAACCAAAGCCTTGTGAGTGGATTTAGTAGACGGAAACTGAAAGAAGCCCGTTGTATGTGTGTGCGTGTATATATATATGTGATGACAATGATGAAGATATATATATATATATATATATATATATGTGTGTCTTTTTATTTGTGCTTCACCACTACTGGACAACTGGTGTTGGTTTTATTTGCATCCCCGTAACTTAGTTATTCAGCAAAAATAAGTAGTAGGCTTTAAAAAAAAATACTGTGGTCCATTTAATTAGGAACCCTTCAAGATGGTGCCCCAGCATCGCCATAGTCTAATGATTGAAACAAGTAAAAGATAAAAGATCACAGAATTGAAAGAGAGAAGCTAGTTCCATCTCCTTAGATCGCTCAACAAAGCTTGTACAAATAAACAGCCGAGTCACAAAATATATAACACGAGTTCTGTTTTTAAAGGCTGAGAAAATCGCTCGGTGGCCTTGGTACAAATGACTTTTCAGTTACTGCCAAAAAATCAGATTACATTATGTAATCATGAGATCAACAAATGTTTGGTGGCCAATAAGAAATTTCAGCATATTTGTATTATTTGCAAGACATAAATGTTCAACAATATTTTCAGTTACCCTAGGCGTGCTCACAAAACAGCAACGACAGAAGTGTATGCTTTGACGGAGCAAGAAATATGTTTGGAAAAGAATTTTCAGTTGTCAAATGTTTAGAACAACTTCAACTGAAGATGCTGTCGAGTACAATCTTTAGAGAAGAAAAACTACAAAATTTATAATGCAGTGTAAGACATTATCTGAAGAGAGGGAGAGAGATAGTATTTCATCTCAGAACCTACATGACTGTGGAAGTCCTCTAGAAGAATTGAATTGAGAATTGAGGAAGGGACATTTTCATTGTGAGTTCAAGACCATTGCAAACATATGTATTTTCAGGCTACAGATAAAATAATCCCTTCTCCTGATAAATGATTTTGTCAAGCAGATTACAAGGTATCTTTAAGGCTGGAGACATTACTTCTAAAGGTAAGTGACAAAGAATATTCTTCATCAGAAATCAGTTTTACTAAGGGCAGTTGCTTTGATTATATTGTTCCATAACTTAATTTCTGGTATTTCAAATTTCTACGAGAGAGATTTGTTTGTTATTTAGTAACATTGTAGGCCACCTGAATGATAAAAATCAACCTACTGTGAGCATTTAATATGAGATACTTCTAAAATTTACCAGCTTTTAGTGTTAATTCCTGCAAAACTTGCTACAGCTGAAAGAACATTTTCCCAAGCAAAACGTTTGTAGAATGGCATATGAGAGATTAAATTCTCTGGCTATGCTTTTGTTTCATTAAAAACAAGCAAAGTAAATCTCCTTACAGAAGCTGCAAAATTTGCTTCTCAAAATGAGAACCGACAAAAGAATTTTGCTAGTGTCTGATTCGTTTGATGGTAAATTGAGTGAAATTATAAACTTTTGTAACTCATGAATATCCGTAGAACAATGAAGCAAGACTCATCTACACAATGCATTGAATATACTGGAATATGTAAGAAAACGGAAAATAAAAGAATGGTAAATATGGAAATAATTAAGGAAACACTTGAAGACAACGAAAGCCTTAAAACAAAAACTAAGCAGAAGATGTCTATGGGACATAACACAATCATTAGCCTAAATGACAAAGATGGAAAACAACTTACAGAAGATGTACAAATATTAGAAAGAGTAAAAGAATTCTACGGAAACCTCATTCAATCTAACAAAGAAGTTTCTTGAACAGTAAGGGTCCCAGACATCTTGGAAGCAGAGAAATGTCATAAAGGAAATGAGAAACAATGAAACTGCAGGTCGAGATGGGATTGAAATAGACATGATAAAAGTGCTTGGGCCAAGCACAGAGAAGAAACTAGCTAAACTAAATGCAAAATGCCTACATCAACTCAGGACACTGGTTACGTGGGAAGATTCCCAGCTAATCCTTTAGGAAAAAGGGATGCCAGAATTTTAAAGAACAACAGACCAACCAGCCTACTATCGTACATCATATAAAAAAAGATTTGAGAGAGAAAGCTGGATGAGAACACTACAGCAGAACAGGGAGGCTTCAGGAGAAACCGCAGCATAATAGATGTACACACATACTGTAAAGCAAATGAAGGGAAATGCCAGACTTACAACATACCATTATGCTTAATATTTGCAGAGTTTGAAAAAGCTTTTGATTCCATGGAAATCGATAATATACTATGAGCACTAGAGGAAAAAGCAATCAAAGGAGACGGCGTAGAGTTTCCAGAGAATTAGTAGACCAACTGGAGAATTAAAGCAACTCTAAACACCAAAATGATTGATATGAAAATTGAGAAATGCGTTAGACAAAGAGACACCATATCACCCAAACTATTCACATCTGTTTTAGAAAAGGATTTTAAGAATTTGTATTGGTCAGATAAAGGAATATAAATATAAATGGATGTATACTAAATCATCTCAGATTTTCTGATGATATTGTACTCATTTCCAACAGCATTAAAGGGTTGACAGAAATGCTCAGATGAAAGTAAAAAATGTGGACTCAGAACTGAGTAAAACGAGTCTAGTGAAGTCATTGTTGTGGCTGATGCCAGTGCCGCCTGACTGGCACCCATGCTGGTGGCATGTTAAAAGCACCATTTGAGCATAGGTCGTTGCCAGTGCCGCCTAACTGGCTTCCGTGCTGGTGGCACAGTAAAAGCACCATTTGAGCATAGGTCGTTGCCAGTGCCGCCTAACTGGCTTCCGTGCTGGTGGCACAGTAAAAGCACCATTTGAGCATAGGTCGTTGCCAGTGCCGCCTGACTGGCCTTCATGCCGGTGGCACATAAAAAGCATCCACTACAATCTCAGAGTGGTTGGTATTAGGAAGGGCATCCACCTGTAGAAAACTTGCGAGATCAGATTAGACCCTGGCACAGCCTCCTTACTTGCCTGTCTTCAGTCAAACCATCCAACCCATGCCAACATGGAAAATGGATATTAAACGACGCCGACGATGATGATGATGAGGGATAATTTCCAACTGTCTAATCACAGCTGGAAATGTAGTAATGGATGTTTAAATAGTTGAACATGTCAACAAATACACTCATCTCAGACAAATTATCTGCTTAACCCTTTCGTTACTGTATTTCTGTTGAAATGCTCTGTGTTTCTTTCAATTAATTTTAAATATTACAAAGAATTTAGTAAAATAACTTTGTTATCATTCAGTTAGTGTTAGGAACATAAATTGTGACTAAGGTTTGGTGGAAGATTTTAATTCAAAACTTTTGAAAACAAGACATTTGTACTACAGAGCCAGAGGCAGTTTCAGATGGATTGGTATCAAAAGGGTTATACACACCTCTACATTTGGGCAGATGTACATTAGAACCAGTTGGAAGGGTGTGTGGATTGAAGGAAATTTAGGTTATTATTTCTTGCATATAAAGTGACCACATTGAAGTCTCCTTCTCGCATGTCTTCTGCTGATTATTTTTCTTCTTAACCCTTTTGTTACCATATTTCTCTTGAGATGCTCTGTGTTTCTTTCAATTACTTTAAATATAACAACGAATTTAGTAAAATAACTTA
This sequence comes from Octopus bimaculoides, assembly GCF_046866305.1. Taxonomy (NCBI): domain Eukaryota; kingdom Metazoa; phylum Mollusca; class Cephalopoda; order Octopoda; family Octopodidae; genus Octopus; species Octopus bimaculoides. Next base: position 5,316,322 of record NC_142929.1, read on the forward strand.
GTTATCATTCAGCTAGTGTTAGGAACATAAATTGTGACTAAGGTTTGGTGGAAGATTTTAATTCAAAACTTATGAAAACAAGACATTTGTACTCAGAGCTTGAACCGGTTTCAGCCAGGTTGGTAACAGAAGGGTTAAAGGATAAAAATCAGACCAAAGAAATTGAATGACGCATGCAGTTAGGATGGGCAGCCTTTGGTAAACTGATTCATATCATGAGTAGTGTGCCTAAAAGGAAAGGTCTTCAACCAGTGTGAGCTGAGCAGAATTACGTATGCATGAGAAACATGGATTACCATCAAGAGCATTGAAAATATATGAAGACCAACACAAAGAGCCATGGAAAGGAGAGTGCTAAAGATTAAGAAAATGGATAAGAATAGCAACAGGTTTAACCCTTTCGTTACTATATTTCTGACCAAAATACATCCCTCATGAGTTTCAATTAAATTCTAAAATAATCATGAATTTAGACTAGTCTCATTAAACACCTGTAACTTTTTTATCTAGAAAATAAAAATGCTGAAGTGGTCTTTCATAAGACATGTTTAGAAAACAGGATAATGGATGGAATAGCAAACTGATGGAGTGGACACCATGTACAGAGAAAAGAACGAGAGTAAGACTATGCAGGACTTGGAATGAAGACTTTGTTCAGTTGCTCAGCACCCAAACATGGATAAAGAAAATATTAGGCCATGGTTGGTGGAGGGAACACACTGAGGCCTTTGTCTTTACTAAATGTTACAAATTTTAATCAAACATTCAAATGTCTCAGTGGTTTAGAGCAGCTGATAAACCACCCTTTTTCATGCCTCTTGATTCATCTCTTGATATCAATTTATTTCTTGAGGTAGAATTTCTTTCAGATATTTATATTGAGTTTGCATTCCATTGATTTCATCTTTGCTGCTTTTCATCCTTTCAAAATCAATAAAACAAAGTATCAGTCAAGTGCTGGGGTTCATAAAATCAATTATACCCCTACCCCACACCCCTCTGAAGCTTTGTGTCTACATTGGAAGTCAAAATTAATTTACATTTAAACATACAATTTAAAGCTATGGACATCAGCAAATGTCTTGACCATCTTTGCTCTATACTAACAAATTTTTATTAGCCTATTACACTAAAAATAGTTCCATGGTGCCTGAGAGAGAGAGAGAGCACAAGAATGTGAGTCAGTATTTGGATTTACATACATAAAGAATCTACTCATTTAGAATCATGTGTTTTCATAAACTTCATCGATTGATTGCTTTTAATGAAACACTGGGATTAACATTAAAGAATGGAGAGGACGTGATACAGTCGAGCGAATTAATTCCAGCTCATTATTAGTATTTAGTTTATCAACTTTAAATAGATGAAAAGGAATATCAAAACCGAAAAGACCTAATTGAATATTGTAATGCATTTAATCAGTATTCTCTTGTTTCTGCCGAGTCATTGCCCTCTTAATTTCTTATGATTCATTCAGAATTTTAAGTGGTGAGAGGCAACAAAATAGAAAGTGACAGACATTGAGATAAAGATAAGAATATATTATAAGGAAATTAGAATTGAAGAGTGAATTGGTCAATGTACACACTACATGTGTGAAGTGATTCTTTTAACTGAACAGTTTTGACAAGACACAAACCCAGAAGGTTTAGGGAAACCAGATGGTGTAACATCCACGGTTTTTCGAAAAACATTAAAAGAGGCATTAAATAGCTTTAAATGAGAATGGAAGCTGAATCCTAGCTCCATCTCAACTCAGAGCTTGCTTATTTCTTGGTTTCCATGACTTCGACATTCAACTTAGCCCAGGATTCAATTCCACTGCATGGTACCTCAGACAATTAGTACTTCTCGTACTAACGAGTCTGATCTCACAACCTTGAACCTCTTGGAGATGACAAGGGACCAGGATGACTGACAATATACATTTCTTGAGAAGACTCACCCAACTCTGGGGACTAAATTTTGGAAGTGGTCTGCATGTTTGTATACATACATACACATCTATAGACGTGTGTGTATATACACACACTCCGTTGGTTACACCGACGAGAGTTCCAGTTGATCCGATCAACGGAACAGCCTGCTTGTGAAATTAACGTGCAAGTGGCTGAGCACTCCACAGACACATGTACCCTTAATGTAGTTCTCATGGAGATTCAGCATGACAAAGAATGTGACAAGGCTGACCCTTTGAATTACAGGTACAACAGAAACATGCAGTAAGAGTGAGAGAAAGTTGTGGTGAAAGAATACAGCAGGGTTCGCCACCATCCCCTCCCAGAGCCTCGTGGAGCTTTAAGTGTTTTCGCTCAATAAACACTCACAACGCCCAGTATGGGAATCAAAACCGCGATTCCACGACTGCAAGTTCACTGCCCTAACCACTGGGCCATTGCACTCTACACACACACGCACACGCACGATAAACTCTCCCGTTGTTAGACGACATATCAGGGTTCGACGATTTCTTACATATACAGGAGGCCAAGTTTTGTAAGTGAGCCCTAAACTTTTGAGAGAGAGAGAGAAAAACTATTAAAGGGGGTAGGAATATATCAGATAACATAAAGGGGAAATTAAATATAGAACATAAAGTAATGAATGTACACACACACACACACACATGATGGCTTTCACAGAGTTACTATCTATTCAATTTCTTTCTCAGAACTTAAGTTGATATGATTCTGTAGTGATAGAAGATTTGGCCTGATGGAATCAAACTTGAAATCATGGAGTCGAAGTAACATTCTTAACCACATGATATAATATGCAGTAATATTTCCATACAGTTGTATGCATAAATAAATATATGCAGATATGCATATTACACCATGTAATATGTATCTTTCCTGTACATTAGGAAATGCACTGTAGCTGTTAAGTGCAAATGCAATACAGCTGTAAGCCAACGAATCAGATGGGTTGGCCATGTAGCATGTTTAACAAAATCGTCATTAACCAAATAAATTCTCTACAGGGAAATATCAGGTTGATAAATAAGGCATTGCTATTCTTCGACAGCAAACTTACAGAAAAGGAGAATAAATAGAAAATGTTAGAATTCTTTATTATTAAACTAGAATTCCTGGAGACGACTATATTTCACTAGAAATAAAATTTTCTCTGGGAATCGGATATAATTATCCCCAGGAATTGGAAATAATTGTCCCTAGAATTGGATATGAAATGAATAAATGCAGTGTTGAGGCATTCTTCTGAATCAGTGAAAAACAGCGCAGGCATGATCTTCATACAAATTTCTTGTATGGTGGGAAAGTAGGAGAAAACAAGTTCACCAACAGATAACGTGAAAAAGAGCAGTGGGGAAAATAGAGAGAGAGAGAAGAACAGGATGAAAAGAAAGAGGGGGGAGACAGAGAGAAAAGAAAAAAAGTGTAAAGACAATACATTTACACTTGGTGCCTTAAGAACAAGCTCATAATTGACTTCAACATATGCAAAGGAATGTCAGTGACCTGGTTGCAAATGTGAGGCAAAAGACATTGATACATTATGCTTTGTGTATTCTAATAATGTCTCTCCTGATTCTAAGGTAACGAACGAATGCCATTGGTTCAGCTCCAAGTTGTGATCTCATAAAATCGTTTGTGTAACCAGTTCAACTGAAGAAATAGATGTGTGTGTGTGTGCGAGCATGTATGTGTATAATATATGTGTTATCTTCATCATTTTGTGTCCATTGTCCATGCTGGCATGGGTTGGATGATTTGACCAGGGCTGGTAAACTGGAAGGCTGCACCAGGCTCCAGTCTGATTTGGAATGGTTTCTACAGCTGCATCCCTTTCCTAATGCCAACCACTCCGAGAGTGTAATGGGTGCTTGTATGTGCCACCAGCATGGATGTCAGTTCGCATGACCCCAACATCTTTCACGATTTTTGCACCTCCAGTATATCTTCAGTCCATCTGCATTCTGCTTATTTTTTGTGTGTATATAATTTTCTTGATCGACCAAATTGATTTTTCCTTTCTCTGAAGTTATGATCCTGCAGGTAGTTATGTTGATAGGTAGGCATATTGAATAAATTTAATTCGATTTGCTTGAAAATTTTTGTTCGTAAACTGTTCAGCTCAGATACTTGAGAGAGAGAGCGAGCGGGGGTTAAAGAAAGGTAAAAAAAATATCTAAAACTGTCCAACCACAATTTTAATTCTGAAGTGATTGTTCTAAACTTTCCCTTGAAAATCACATTTCAGAGTATTTGGGGACAAAGTTGTCAGTGATGAATTGATCTACAATGAATTGACCAGGGACAAATTAACTGATGATGAAATAACTGGGTTCGAATTGTCCTAGCAGCTTCTCTAGCACAGCCTATTACCAAAGGTCTCAGTCATTTGTCCTTGCCTCCGTGAGGCCCAACACTCAAAAGGTGCTTTTTACATGCTACCAGTACAGGTGCCAGTTACGTGACACCGGCATCGGCTACACTGCCTCTGTGGGGCCCAACACTTGTAAGGTGTTTTTTATGTGACACCAACATTGGCCACAACTATGATTTCACAAGATAACTATTGGCTAGAGGTGGCAGCACTAGGCCTTGTTTAGGTATACCCTTTTAAAGTGACACACATACTGATCTCATAAGAAGATAAACAATTAGTTTTAAATCTATGAGTGAGAAATAAGTCGTAGCAGTACTACAGAGTAAAGTCTATTTGCCAACGTACAGTGGCAGTCCTGATTAGGACAGTGTTACTGCCTTTTTTTAGCCCCAGGAAAACATCTTTCCAAGCTGGCTATTGATGCACAACTGTGTCTTTATACCTCGAACAAAGGAGCTAATATCCCCACCCAGCTTTAAACGATACCGGCTGTTCAATGGTTTCTGGGTATTTCCCTTCATGGGTACAAGATAACCATTGGCTTGAGATGGGGAATTAGCTCCTTTGTTCGAGATATAAGGATGCAGTTGTGCATTGATAGCCAGCTGGAAAAGATGTTTTCCTGGGGCTAAAAAATGGCAGCAACATTGTCCTGATCAGGACAGCAGAATTTTAATTTTAAGTACTTTTTAGTTTCCATTAGAGCTGACGTATTAGGCAAATTCTACTGTAGAAATCTTGTTCTGTACTTTTACAATTGTAATAACTTAAGAATATTAACATGCATTCGCCCACATTTTTCATTGTAATGCAATAAAACTAATAAATATTCTTTTGTTAAAAAATATTTAAATTATTTAACATTGTTGATGATTGAATGAAAATAAGAATTTTATGTTGTATTTTTTTAATTTTCGCATATGTTTTCATAAATTCTGAAAATAAGACAAAATTATCTGGACAGGGTTTCGTTGCATTGGCTAATATAAAATGGGTTTTAAAAAAATGCAAACCCAATGAATCCACCGTAAGGCACAAGGAGCCACTTGCCCTTTTGCTTTTTCTGAACAGCATTACTAGAACCCTTCAGGTTTGCCAATTGAAAGAAAGAAGCTATAATAATTAAATTTTGAGGAATAACATTTTTTAAAATGAAGTTTTCATATATATGCTAAAATTCCATATTACAATCTAATTTTCATAAACCAATTTAAAGCTCCAATTTCTATAAATAAAATATAATCCACTTTCAATAAACTAATTTCAAGCTCATCTATAAAAAATACCAAAAAATTTTTTTAATTTACTTTTTAAAAATTTTTTTAAAGATTTTTCTTTTTAAATTCATGAGCAATATCTATATTTAATTTTTGGTTTAAAGCTGTAATTTTTTAGGTTTCAATTTTTATGGAATTGAAAATATGAATTTTTTCTATTCTTCTATATTTGTTTTGATTTTTCTTCTTCATTCAATTCAATACCCCCCTCCCCATATTATTCATTTTTTTTCTTCATTATTATTAGTATGTTCTGTAGTCAAAGAACATGAGAAGCTTGAAAATTAAAGCATGCAAGAGATATTTATTATAAATAAATGAGTGTATGCTTTGTGTTAATTAAATGAAACCTTGTATATTTATTTCCTTTAAAATTCATAATTTTTTAGGATAATGAGAAGTGTAATTGTAAAAAATATTAGATCCTATATCTTCACTGTATGGAAATAATTTTATATTGAAACAAAGTGCATAATACAAACATGCCAAAAATGAAAGTGCAAAAATTCATTATGAAAAATAATTTTCTATATAATAGTGAATATTAATGTAATACTAATTTTATTATACAATCAAGAAATAAATTAGTTATATCTATATATAGTAAGAAGAGAATTTGATCATATGAATAGTAAAGCCAAGGCTAATATAGAATTTTTTTAAATGCAAAAATAGCCGATGCATCCGCTGTGAAGCAAGAGGTCAAAGTTAATTTGTTAGTCGAAATTCATCATCATCATCATCATCATCGTTTAACGTCCGCTTTCCATGCTAGCATGGGTTGGACGATTTGACTGAGGACTGGTGAAACCGGATGGCAACACCAGGCTCCAGTCTGATTTGGCAGAGTTTCTACAGCTGGATGCCCTTCCTAACGCCAACCACTCAGAGAGTGTAGTGGGTGCTTTTACGTGTCACCCGCACGAAAACGGCCACGCTCGAAATGGTGTCTTTTATGTGCCACCCGCACAAGCCAGTCCAGGGGCACTGGCAACGATCTCGCTCGAAAATCCTACAGGAGCCAGTCAGGCGGTACTGGCAACGGCCACGCTCAAAATGGTGCATCTCATGTGCCACCCGCACAAGAACCAGTCCAGGGGCACTGGCAACGATCTTACTTGGCTTGCCGGGTCTTCTCACGCACAGCCCATTTCCAAAGGTCTCGGTCCGTAGTCATCGCCTCGGTGAGGCCCAATGTACGAAGGTCTTGCCTCACCACCTCAGCCCAGGTCTTCCTGGGCCTACCTCTTCCACGGGTTCCCTCAACTGTTAGGGTGTGGCACTTTTTCACGCAGCTATCCTCCTCCATTCTCACCACATGTCCATACCAGCGCAATCGTCTCTCTTGCACGCCACAACTGATGCTTCTAATGTTCAGCTTTTCTCTCAAGATACTTACACTCTGACGGGTATTCACATTGACATTACACATCCAACGGAGCATACTGGCTTCATTCCTTGCGAGCTTACGTATGTCCTCAGCAGTTACAGCCCATGTTTCACTGCCATGTAGCATGGTTGTTCGTACGCATGCGTCATACAGTCTGCCTTTTACTCTGAGTGAGAGTCCCTTTGTCGCCAGCAGGGGTAAGAGCTCTCTAAACTTTGCCCAGGCTATTCTTATTCTAGCAGCTACACTTTCAGCGCACCCACCCCCACTACTAACTTGGTCGCCCAGATAGCGGAAGCTATCGACTACCTCTAGTTTTTCATCCTGGAATGAGATAGAAGTTGTTTCCTGTTTGTTTGCAGTCTTTATTGCACCTGAACATCTGTCACAAACAAAAACTAACTTGCTAGTTAACCTGCCTTTGATGTTGCTGCACCTCTTATGTGTCCATAGCTTGCACCGGGTACATCTTATAGAGTTACTACCTACTCCTTTTCTACATACTGAGCAGGGCCATCTACCTGAAGGGGTTTGTGTTTTATCTACCTTCCTACTTATTAGGATTTTGGTTTTAGCTAGGTTGACTCTAAGGCCCTTCAATTCTAGACCTTGCTTCCACACCTGAAACTTCTCCTCTAGTTCTGATAGTGACTCCGCAATTAGGGCAAGGTCATCAGCATAGAGGAGCTCCCAGGGGCAACCTGTCTTGAACTCCTCTGTGATTGCCTGGAGGACTATGGTAAATAATAGGGGGCTGAGGACGGAACCTTGGTGGACCCCTACCTCTACCCGGAATTCATTGCTGTACTCATTTCCAACCCTCACCTTACTGGCCGCATCTCTGTACATGGCTTGCACGGCTCTCACTAGCCATGTAAAATAAAAATAAAGCCTGCATATGAGTAACATGGATAAATTCCTCTCACCGAGATCTATCATATAGGCTGACACAAATCAATTTCATGTGTCACTCTCCCAATTTTGACCTCATATTTTACTGAAACTTTTTTTAATACTGTAGCAATTTTCAAATTTTGTAGGTGAAAATGTAGCTTAGGATGGGACCATTCAAAAAATGTAAACATCATCTAATTTGGTTTAAAAGTGAGTTAGTGACAAAGCCTAGAATTGGTCGTGAGTGAGTAAGTGTTGACCTTAAGAATAATATTCACACCCTACAATATGTGAATGATATTTTTTGGAATGATTAGCACCACAACACTCGTCCTGATGAATTCTATCATATGAGGCAGTAAAAAAAAAAGTTTTTAGGTGTCACCACATTTTTCAGCACATTTGGTCACAGTACTTTTTTATCTTGCCATAATTGACATTATCGGATTCCTCTAGTGGAGATCTATCTGAAAAATGGAATTCCAATATAGTTTTCTTTATAAATAAGAATATTTGGAGTCAATTTCAGTTGTTAATCTCTTATTTTTCACTGGTTTTTACCTCCGTACTTTTTTCTACAGAATATTTTTGCATACAAGTAACATGCATTGATTCCTCTCACCAAGATCTATCATATAAACTAAAATAAAATATAGAGTTCTTGAAAAAAAAAAAAACATATTTGGACCCAAAGTCGATTTCATGTGTCACTCTCCCATTTTTGATCTCACATACTTTGCTGAAACCTTTTTTCCTACTGAAGGAATTTTCAAATATTGTAGCTGAAAATGTAGCTTATGATGTAAACATGTAAACATAATCTAATTTGGTTAAAGACTCGGTGACAAAGCCTAGAAGTGGTCCTGACTGAGTAAATGTCATCATCATCATCATCATCATCATCATCATCATCATCGTCGTTTAACGTCCGCTTTCCATGCTAGCATGGGTTGGACGATTTGACTGAGGACTGGTGAAACCGGATGACAACACCAGGCTCCAATCTGATTTGGCAGAGTTTCTACAGCTGGATGCCCTTCCTAACGCCAACCACTCCGAGAGTGTAGTGGGTGCTTTTACGTGCCACCCGCACGAAGGCCAGTCAGGCGGTACTGGCAACATTCAAGCACTCCTGTGTGTGAATGATATTTTCTTGAAAGATAACACCACAACACTTGTCCTGATGAGTTTTATTATATAAGGTATTAAAAAAAATTTGGGGATTTTGAATTTTATTTTAAGTGTTACCACTTTTTGGGGCACATTTGGCTCCAGTAGTTTTTTTATTTAAATTGTTTCTGGGTATAATTGGCATCATCAGATTCCTTTAGTGGTGATCTATCTGAAAAATTGAATTTCAATATAGTTTTCCATTCAAAGCAGAACAATATTTGGAGTTAAAATCGATTTCAGGTGTTAATCTCCTCTTTTTGCTGGTTTTTATCTGAGTTCATTTTTTTCTAGTGAATATTTTTGCAAGTAACATGGATAGATTCCTCCAGCCAAGATCTATCATACAATCTACAATAAAATATAGGTTTCTTGAAAAAAAGGAATATTTGGATTCAAAGTCGATTTCAGGTGTCACTCTCACATTTTTGATCTCTTATATTTTGCTGAAACATTTTTTTCTACTGAAGACATTTTCAATGTTTGTAGCTGAAAATTCAATTTCCTTTGTTTTTTCGCTGGGTTTTACCTCAGTACTTTTTTCTACTGAATATTTTTGCATGTAAGTAACATGGATAGATTCCCCTCACCAAGATCTATCATATAAATTAAAATAGAATACAGATTTCTCTAAAAAAACAAAATTTTTAAATAAAAAACAACTGGGGCCAAATGTGCCAAAAAAGAGGTAACACCTAAAATCAAATTGAAGACCTGAAATTTTTTTTATACCTCATATGATAGAAATTTGTATCTTATCTTAACTTATATGATAGATCTCGTTGAGAGGAATCTATCCATGTTACTTATATGAAAGTACTGATATGAAAATTATCCAAAAACAACAAAAAAAAAAAAACAGGATTAACACCTGAAATCAAATTTTGACTCCAAATATTATTTTTAATGAAAACTATATTTAAATTTAACTTTTCAGAGATTTCTACTAGAGGAATCAGATAGATCTCTAGTGGAGATCTATCTGAGAACTTGAATTTAAATATAGTTTCTGTTTGAAATAAAAATAATATTTCGATTTCAGGTGTTAATCCCCATTTGTTTTTCACCAGGTTTTACCTCAGTACTTTTTTTTGCCACTGAATAATTTTGCAGATAAGTAACATGGATAGATTCCTCTCGCCAAAATCTATCACATAAGCTAAATTTAAATGTAGAATTCTTTCAAAAGAAAAAAAAAAAAAATTTGGATTCAAAATCGATTTCAGGTGTTACTTTCACGTTTTTGATCTCACTGAAAGTATTTTTCTATCAAAACAATTTTCAAATTTTGTAGCTGAAAATATAGCTTGTGATGTGACCAATCTAGAAATGTAAACATCATCTTATTTGAAATCAACTTTCAGTTCAAAAATTTTTTTTCTTTAAAGAAATCTATATTTTATTTTAGCTGATATGATAGACTTTGGTGAGAGGAATCTATCCATGTCAATTAGATGCAAAAATATTCAGTACAAAAAATGTACTGAATTGAAAACTGGCAAAAAAAAAAAAGAAAAGATCAACGCTTGAAATCAACATTGACTCCAAATATTATTCTTATTTCCAAAGAAGACTTTATTGAAATTCAACTTTTTAGAGACATCTCCACTAGAGGAATCCAATAATGCTAATTATATCAAGACAAGTGTCTTGGTGCTAATATTTGCAAAGAGTATCATTCACACGTGCTAAGTGTGTGAATGATATTCAGAAGGTCAACATTTACTCCCTTATGACTACTTCTAGACTTTGTCACTAATTCTGTTTTTAACCAAATTACATTTGTCACGTCACAAGCTACATTTTCATCTACAAAATTTGAAAATTGCTTCTGTAGAAAAAAAGTTTCAGTAAAATATGAGGGATCAAAAATGGAAGAGTAACACCAGAAATAAATATTGAGTCCATATATATTTTTTAAAAAAGAAATCTACTTTTAATTTTCGATTATATGATAGGTCTTAGTGAGAGGAATCTATCCATATTACTTAGATGCAAAAATATTCAGTAGAAAAAAAAACTGTGGAAGCAAAACAAAAAGGGAGATTAACGTCTTATTTTGAAAGAAAATTATATTTAAATTTAACTTTTCAGATAGATGAATCTGATGATGCCAATTATATCAAGAGAAATTTTAAAATTAAAAACTACTGGGGCCATAAGTGCTGAAAAATGTGACAACACCTAAGATCAATTCAATGCCAAAATTTTTTTTAATACCTCATATGAGATAGATCTTATCAAATGATGTGGTGCTAATCTTTCCAAAATATACCATTCACAGGTGTTAATCTCCTTTTTTTGTGCCAAGTTTTACCTCAATACTTTTTTTCTACCGAATATTTTTGGATCACTTGTCTTGATGAGGTCTTTGATATGAGGTATTAAAAATAGAAAATGTTGGCATTGAATTTAATTTTGGGTGTTACCACTTTTCTCAGCACTTATGGCCCCAGTAGTTTTCAGTTTAAAATTTTTTCTTGATATAATTGGCATCATTGGATTCCTCTGGTGGATATCTATCTGAAAAATTTTGAAATAAGAATAATATTTGGGGTCAGATTTCGATTTCATGTGTTAATCTCCCATTTCTTTCACTGAATTTTATCTCAGTACTTTTTTCTACTGAATAATTTTGCCAATAAGTAACATGGATAGATTCCCCTCACCGAGTTCTATCATATAAATTAAAATAAAATACGGATTCCTTTAAAAAAATATATTTGAACTCAAAATCTATTTCAGTTGTTACTTGCCTGTTTTTGACCTCGCATATTTTACTGAAAGTTTTTTCTACCGAAGGAATTTTCAAATTTTTTTTTTAGCTTAAAATGTAGCTTGTGATGTGACCAATCTAAAAATGTAAACATCATCTAATTTGGTTAAAAAGTGAATTAGTGACAAAGCCTAGAATTGGTCGTGAGTGAGTAAATGTTGACCATAAGAATATTATTCACACACTAGCACGTGTGAATGAAATGTTTTGGAAAAATTCGCACCACAGCTCTTGTTTTGATGAATTCTATCATATGAGGTAGTAAAAAAAAATAGATTTTTCGGTTTTGAATTTGAATTTAGGTGTTACTTCTTTTTGCAGAACATTTGGCGCCAGTAGTTTTTTATTTAAAATTGTTTCTTGATATCATTGGCATCAGATTCCTCTAGTGGAGATCTATCTGAAAAGTTGAATTGAAATATAGTTTTCTTTTGAAGTAAGAATAATATTTGGAGTCAAATTTCAATTTCAGGTGCTAATCTCCTTTTTTCTTCCACCAGGTTTTACCGCAGTATTTCTTTTCTACTGAATATTTTTGCAAAAAAGTAACATGGATAGATTCCTCATGCCGAGATCTATCATATAAGCTAAAATAAAATATGTGACTCCAAATCTCTTTCAGGTGTGACTCTCTCGATTTTGATCTCACATATTTTATCGAAACTTATTTTCTACCGAAGCAACTTTTACATTTTGGTGCTGAAGATGTAGCTTTGGATATGACTGATCTAAAAATGTAAACATCATCTAATTTCAGTTGTATATTTAAGAGATGAGGAATTATGTACCATATTTACATTATTTACATTTGACGGATATTTGTCCTCATCTTGTCTGTTGTTAACACAACGTTTCGACTGTTATTCCCTCCAGCCTTCATCAGGTGTCTTGGGGAAATTTCAAACCTGTGTTCTCATTCTTAAGGTATTTTTCGATATTATTATTATTATTACGCCACGGGCATATGGCGTAGTGGTTAAGAGCGTGGGCTACTAACCCCAAGATTACAAGTTCGATTCCAGGCAGTGACCTGAATAATAATAATAATAATAATAATAATAATAATATCGAAAAATACCTGAGGAATGAGAACCCAGGTTCGAAATTTCCCCAAGACATCTGATGAAGGCTGGAGAGTATATCAGCCGAAACGTGTAAACAACAAACAAAATGAGAACAAATATCCGTCAAATGTAAATAATATCATGTAATTTTGTTAAAGACTGGGTTAGTGATAAAGCCTAGAATTGGTTGTGAATGAGTAAATTTTGACCTTGAGAATTTTTTGTTCACACATGGTAGTGTGTGAATGATATATATGCATTTATGCATATGTACTCACAGAGATTAGTTATGGGTTCATTAGAACTTTTACACATCAACATGTAGTATGCCAGAACTGGCTAGGTATTATAACATAGGGTTCACAGTGAAATAAAACAACCATGAGATATCATGTGTTAGTAGGATACTGCATGTATGTAACTGCCAAATCCAATTTAAACTAGATCTGATTTAAGGTTGGTTGCAGGTGCAGCATAGGTTTAAGAAGTAGAACATAAGAACATAAATGGGATTGAAAATTTACTACAACTGTTTTGAGAGAACTTTACTGGTGAATTAATAGATTACATCATAAGATAAACCCAGCATCCTACGATAGAATTTTAAACAGGTATAAATTGGTGAGGTAGAACCTTGATCATGACATGTCCAACGACATATTGGATAAGTGATATTTTAGAAAAGAGCATTTGAATCTCTAAAGAAATGAGAAGTGTAATGGGTAGGCAACAAGCAAAGAGGTCAAACACCTCTAGTATTTTGAAACAGTTACCTTAATTAGTTTATAGTAGCCAACATATGTGATATGTATGTGTGTGTGTTGAGAGAGAGAAGGCGAGGCATATATATTGCAAGATCATGGGTTCGATTCCTAGACTGGGTGTTGTGTTGTGTTCTTGAGCATAGCACTTCATTTCACATTGCTCTGTGATCATTTTGACATCTGACGTGTGGCACACAGTTGCACCTGTACAGGTAATGTCGATTTGATGGAGAGGAGTGAGATTATGTCTACACAAACATTTCATCACATCTGTGTGGTTGATCGATAAGAAATTGTCGAACCCTCATACATCATCTAATGACGGGAGAGTCTGTTATATATTTATACACATACAAACACACAAACACCCACCTATATGTGTGTCTTTGTGCATGTCTTTGTTCCCCGTGAAACAGTGTCGGTTTGTTTATGTCCCTGTTACCTAGAGATTGATAGAATAAGTATCAGGCTTGAAAAAAAGTATGAGTACTGGAGTTGATTTGCTTGACTAAAGCCTTCAAGGCGGTGCCCCAGCATGGTCGGACTCCAGAGACTGAAACAAATAAAAGACAAAATAAATAAAAGTTGAAAATTAAGAAATATGCATATGCAGTCAGATATGCATACATATATATGTATGTGTGTGTGTGTGTGTGTGTGTGTGTATATATATGTACACAGACATAAACATGTATAGACACACACACACACACTCACACAGAGCTTCTTTCAGCTTCCGTCTACCAAATCCACCCACAAGGCTTTGGTCAGCCTGAGGCTATAGCAGAAGACAATTGCCCGAGGTGCCACACAGTGGGACTGAACCTGAAACCATGTCGTTGGTAAACAAGCTACTTACCACGGCCATTCTGTCTGTCTGTCTCTCTCTCTCTCTTTCTATATATATATATATATATATATATATATATATATATATATATATATATATGTAAATAGATAGACAGATATGTGTGCATGTGTATATATATATATGTATATATATATATATATATATATATTCAAAAGAAAATTATATATACATATTTGAAAGAAAATTATATATATATATATATATATATATATATATTCAAAAGAAAATTATATATATATATATATATATATATATATATATATATATATATATATATATATAGGCATTTGTGAAAAGCTAGATAACTAAATGTCATGACGTAGGATTTCAATAAATATTTTTTTCATTCTTTCATTATCTGCTGACGTCATCTTAAGTTCAAGTACTAAACTGACTTAAAATATTCTATTTCCATTTAATGTTCATTTTTTTATGCATTCAAGTATTATAGATATTATTTCAGTTTACTTTGAATCTAACCTGTTTTGGCTTCCCTTGATAACATTGCGTTAATGTAAATTTGCATATATAAATTTTCATCTATAACAAGCACAGGAGTTGCTGTGTGGTTAGAAGCTTGTTTACGAACCACATGGTTCCAGGTTCAGTCACACTGTGTGGCACTTTCGGCAAGTGTCTTCTACTATAGCCTTGGGCTGACCAGAGCCTTGTGAATAGATTTGGCAGACAGAAACTGAAAGAAGCCTGTTGTGTGTGTGTGTATATATATATATATATATATATATATATATATATATGCATATATGGGTACAGGACGTCAAGAAAACGTGAACAAAATGGAAAACAAGAACATAAAAAAACAACATGTAAATGAACTTTTGTTTTTGAACAACGAAAGAAACAAATAGTGAAACGGGACAGGCAACATAAAGGACGTTCCCTTTGTCAGTTGTCCCCTGTTTTATCTATTTCACATTGGGTACAACACGTTTCAACTTGTTCTGGGTCTCTTCAGGTACATCAATAAAAAGTCTCACTAGAGATTTCTTGAGTTGGCTTAAGCACTGCTATATGTCCATCAAATTTGAAACGGGTTGAAACATGTGTTGTACCCAATAAAGTCTATTGTATATTCCATCTCCTATTTTATTAATTCTGTTGCCCCAACCACCACTACGAAGTTCCTGCAATAAATCTACGGATAACAACAGGGAATCGAAACTGTGCCGGTGCTTTACTCATCATCCATTTATACATTTTGTACAATTTCTCCATTATATATATATATATATATATATATATATATATATATATATATATACATAAGATAGAGATAGAGATAAGATAGAGATTTTTATTTATTTACGGCCTCAAACATCTCAATACCTTGCGCTTTAGTTTTTTGTCCCTTATTATTTATCTTGTTTCTCTCCATGAAATTCAATTGAATTCAGTTGTTGTCTTAAATTCATGCTTATTCATTTTCTAAGCTTCCTAAATTCATGCTACGTTATATTCTAATCACCCAGAATTCATTGCTCTTTTAAAAAAATTACGATTTATGCATTGTTGTCTCTCAAATATTTAAAATCTACAATTAAGAGCCCTCTCTACTCGCTGGCGGTAACCCGCCCTCCCACCCCCTCCACCGGAAGTTCATTCGTCTGTCATCCCACCCCCTCCACCGGAAGTTCATTCGTCTGTCATCCCACCCCCTCCACCGGAAGTTCATTCGTCTGTCATCCCACCCCCTCCACCGGAAGTTCATTCCTCTGCCATCCCACCCCCTCCACCGGAAGTTCATTCCTCTGTCATCCCACCCCCTCCACCGGAAGTTCATTCCTCTGTCATCCCACCCCTCCACCGGAAGTTCATTCCTCTGTCATCCCACCCCCTCCACCGGAAGTTCATTCCTCTGTCATCCCACCCCCTCCACCGGAAGTTCATTCCTCTGTCATCCCACCCCCTCCACCGGAAGTTCATTTCTCTGTCATCCCGCCCCCTCCACCGGAAGTTCATTCCTCTGTCATCCCACCCCCTCCACCGGAAGTTCATTCCTCTGTCATCCCACCCCTCCACCGGAAGTTCATCCCTTTGTCATCCTGTCAACCTCGGCTGTCTCCCGGAACCCATCTAGTGGCCTTGGTCATCCTCTCCCCTACCTTTGGGTAGCGCATTAAGGTTGAGAAATGTTTGCAGGTTGTAGGTAATGTTTTGCTTATGAATTCTTCCAATTGCAAGTTTTCTTTTCAGGTACACGACACTGCTTTTCCTCTTCCCAGGCTACAGGCCCACACCCCCAACACCCATACTGTTAGGATTGGCACTCTCAACGTCGGCACGCTGAAAGGTAGATCTGGTGAAATTGTTGAGATGCTTGAACGGAGATGCGTAGATATGTGCTGCATCCAGGAAGTAAGATGGAGAGGAGGTTCTGCAAGGTTCCTCACAGGCAAAGAACACAGGTACAAGATTTTCTGGGCAGGGAACACTGACGGGGTCGGGGGCGTAGGAATACTTCTAGCGGAGAAATGGGTGGACAAGGTAATCGAGGTCGTTAGAGTAAGTGACAGAGTACTTAAGATCAGACTAGTGCTTCATCATAGATTAGCTACTGTCATCTCAGCCTATGCACCTCAACCTGGGCTACCAGATGGTCTGAAAGACCAATTCTATGACACCCTCTTGCAAACTACCTCGTCGACGAGTGACAGGGACCTTCTCTTTGTGGCTGGAGACTTCAACGGTCATGTCGGACGTCGTGCTGGGGGCTTCCATGGCATACATGGAGGCTATGGCTTCGGTTCCCGCAACGAGGAGGGAACCAGACTGCTGGAGTTCTGTGATGCAACCAATCTTATGGTCTGCAATACCAACTTCAGGAAACCTGCCAGTCACCTAGTCACCTACCGCTCCGGCAGACACTCTAGCCAAATCGACTACATCCTCGCCAGAAATAGGGAAAGAGGGCGGCTTATAAATGCCAAAACCTACCCTGGCGAAGAATGTACCCCACAACATAGATTAGTAGTTAGCGACTTTGGGATCAAGGCAAAATGGGTGCCCAGAATTAGACAGGCTTGGAGAAGAAGGGTGTGGAAGCTTAAAGACCCTGCAAACGGACAGAGACTTAGAGACAAGTTACTTGAAGCATTTAACGAAATAGAAGGGGATATAGCATCATACAACGTGGAAGACAATTGGAGATTTCTGCGGGACAACCTGTTGAAAGCCACCGACCAGATTTGTGGGTGGTGTAAGGTCCCCTCCCAACCCAGAGTAACGTGGTGGTGGAACAAGGAGGTAGACAGGGCTATTAGACAAAAGAAACAAGCTTGGAAGGACTGGAAGAACGGTGGAAGCAGGGAATTGTACCAATGTGCCAGAAGGGAGGCTAGGCGACAGGTTTATTTAGCCAGAGGGGAAGCAGATAAGGAAAGATTTGCCAATGTTCTGCGCCGTGAGGACCAAAGACTCGAGGTATTTCGGGTTGCAAGACAGTGTAGGAGAGAGAATAGTGATGTTGTAGGAGAGAAATGTGTTCGCATGGATGATGGTACGCTTGCATTAAATGAGGATGCAAAGAAAGAGGTCTGGAGATGCCACTACGATAGATTGCTTAATAAAGAGAATGAATGGGAGAAAGAGAGCCTGCCTTATGTCGACCCAATAGAGGGACCAGCTATCCGAGTTGATAGTACCAGGGTAGATAAAGCAATTAAGAGTATGAAGACCGGGAAAGCCCCCGGCCCATCAGGAATCACTGCAGAGATGCTCAAAATATCTGGCAGTGTTGGCTATAGCCTAGTCACCCGTATTACGAACCAGGTGATACACGAAGGAGTCATACCCTATGACTGGTGTAGCAGCATCATAGTCAACTGCTACAAAGGTAAAGGGGACGCTTTAGATACAAATAATTACAGAGGCATCAAGCTGTTAGATCAGGTTATGAAAGTTACAGAGAGGGTCATAGCCCAACTAATTAGGGAGCGAATCAATTTAGATGAGATGCAGTTTGGGTTCGTGCCAGGTAAAAGCACTACTGATGCCTTATTTCTAGTGAGACAGTTGCAAGAGAAATACCTAGCCAAGGATAAACCTCTGTACCTGGCTTTCGTTGACATGGAGAAAGCCTTTGACAGGGTCCCCCGATCCCTTATCTGGTGGTCAATGAGGAAACTTGGGATAGAAGAATGGCTAGTGAGAGCTGTGCGAGCCATGTACAGAGATGCGGCCAGTAAGGTGAGGGTTGGAAATGAGTACAGCAATGAATTCCGGGTAGAGGTAGGGGTCCACCAAGGTTCCGTCCTCAGCCCCCTATTATTTACCATAGTCCTCCAGGCAATCACAGAGGAGTTCAAGACAGGTTGCCCCTGGGAGCTCCTCTATGCTGATGACCTTGCCCTAATTGCGGAGTCACTATCAGAACTAGAGGAGAAGTTTCAGGTGTGGAAGCAAGGTCTAGAATTGAAGGGCCTTAGAGTCAACCTATCTAAAACCAAAATCCTAATAAGTAGGAAGGTAGATAAAACACAAACCCCTTCAGGTAGATGGCCCTGCTCAGTATGTAGAAAAGGAGTAGGTAGTAACTCTATAAGATGTACCCGGTGCAAGCTATGGACACATAAGAGGTGCAGCAACATCAAAGGCAGGTTAACTAGCAAGTTAGTTTTTGTTTGTGGCAGATGTTCAGGTGCAATAAAGACTGCAAACAAACAGGAAACAACTTCTATCTCATTCCAGGGTGAAAAACTAGAGGTAGTCGATAGCTTCCGCTATCTGGGCGACCAAGTTAGTAGTGGGGGTGGGTGCGCTGAAAGTGTAGCTGCTAGAATAAGAATAGCCTGGGCAAAGTTTAGAGAGCTCTTACCCCTGCTGGCGACAAAGGGACTCTCACTCAGAGTAAAAGGCAGACTGTATGACGCATGCGTACGAACAACCATGCTACATGGCAGTGAAACATGGGCTGTAACTGCTGAGGACATACGTAAGCTCGCAAGGAATGAAGCCAGTATGCTCCGTTGGATGTGTAATGTCAATGTGAATACCCGTCAGAGTGTAAGTATCTTGAGAGAAAAGCTGAACATTAGAAGCATCAGTTGTGGCGTGCAAGAGAGACGATTGCGCTGGTATGGACATGTGGTGAGAATGGAGGAGGATAGCTGCGTGAAAAAGTGCCACACCCTAACAGTTGAGGGAACCCGTGGAAGAGGTAGGCCCAGGAAGACCTGGGCTGAGGTGGTGAGGCAAGACCTTCGTACATTGGGCCTCACCGAGGCGATGACTACGGACCGAGACCTTTGGAAATGGGCTGTGCGTGAGAAGACCCGGCAAGCCAAGTAAGATCGTTGCCAGTGCCCCTGGACTGGTTCTTGTGCGGGTGGCACATGAGATGCACCATTTTGAGCGTGGCCGTTGCCAGTACCGCCTGACTGGCTCCTGTAGGATTTTCGAGCGAGATCGTTGCCAGTGCCCCTGGACTGGCTTGTGCGGGTGGCACATAAAAGACACCATTTCGAGCGTGGCCGTTTTCGTGCGGGTGACACGTAAAAGCACCCACTACACTCTCTGAGTGGTTGGCGTTAGGAAGGGCATCCAGCTGTAGAAACTCTGCCAAATCAGACTGGAGCCTGGTGTTGCCATCCGGTTTCACCAGTCCTCAGTCAAATCGTCCAACCCATGCCAGCATGGAAAGCGGACGTTAAACGATGATGATGATGATGATGATACATATGTATTTGTGTTTGTTTCCCCCACCATCACTTGACAACCAATGTTGGTGTATTTATGTCCCTGTAACTTAGCAGTTCAGCAAAAGAGACCGATAGAATAAATCCTGGGGTTTATATTTTTTTTAACTAAAGGCGGTGCTCCAGCATGGCTGCAGTCAAATGCCTGAAACAAGTAAAAGAATAAAAACCTTGGTTTGGCTGGTATTTTGCACCATTCTTCTGTATCGAAATATGCCACCAAAATAGCAACGCCTATCTGTAATTAATGGTGTAATCATCAATTAAACGTGTGAGATTCTCCATTCTTGTTGCTGTTGTTAAAGACTCTGGATTCTTGTAAGTGATATTTGGATTTACTTATCGTACCTGAGGAATTAACATCGGATGTTAATTCTATTTGAATTTATTGCTATCTGATTGTTCGATGTTGTTAACCAAGTTCGCTTAACCACTGAGTGCTTTCGAGATATCTACCTGGATTTATTAATCCAGCTTACCTCTTGATATCTAGACATATACACACTCACACATACACACACACATATATAATACATACACACACACATATATAATACATACACACACACATATATTGTTGTTGTTGGCACTCCGTCGCTTACGACGTCGAGGGTTCCAGTTGATCCGATCAATGGAACAGCCTGCTCGTGAAATTAACGTGCAAGTGGCTGAGCACTCCATAGACACGTGTACCTTTAACGTAGTTCTCGGGGATATTCAGCGTGACACAGAGTGTGACAAGGCTGACCCTTTGAATTACAGGCACAACAGAAACAGGATGTAAGAGTGAGAGAAAGTTGTGGTGAAAGAGTACAGCAGGGTTCGCCACCATCCCCTGCCGGAGCCTCGTGGAGCTTTAGGTGTTTTCGCTCAATAAACACTCACAACGCCCGGTCTGGGAATTGAAACCGCGGTCCTATGACCGCGAATCCACTGCCCTGACCACTGGGCCATTGTGCCTCCACAACACACTTATATATACATATACATATACACATATATGTATAACAAACACACGCACATATATTCATCATGTATGTATGTATATATATATATATATATATATATATATATATATATATATATATATATATATTCATCATGTATATATATATATATATATATATATAGTGAAGGCGCATGGCTCAGTGGTTAGAACGTCGAGCTTATGATCGTGAGGTTGTGAGTTTGATTCCTGGACTGGGCTGCATGTTGTGTTCTTGAGCAAGACACTTTATTTCACGTTGCTCCAGTTCACTCAGCTGTAGAAATGAGTTGCAACATCACTGGTGCCAAGCTGTATTGGCCCCTTTGCCTTTCCCTTGGATAACATCAGTGGTGTGGAAACGGGAGGCCGGTATGCATGGGCGACTAATGGTGTTTCACAAACAACCTTGTCCGGACTTGTGCCATGGAGGGTAACGTTCTAGGTGCAATCCCACCGTCAGTAATGTCCGAAGCGGGGTCTCAGCATATATATGTGTGTATGTGTGTGTGTACATATGTATGTATATGTGTGTATATATGTGTGTGTGTGTATATGTATGTATGTGTGTATATGTGTGTGTATATATATGTATGTATATGTGTGTATATATATGTGTGAGTATATATATGTATATATATATATGTGAGTATATGTGTGTGTGTATGTATATGTGTGAGTATATATATGTGTGTATATATATATATGTGTATATTTATATATATATATATATATATATATATAAATATATAAGCATACATATATAATCACTGATAGACACATCTATATATATATATATATATATATATATAGAGAGAGAGAGAGAGAGAGAGAGAGAGAGAGAGAGAGAGAGAGATGAACAGAGATGCAAGAACACTCATACACACACACACACACACACACACACATACATAACTTCATTTAAAATCCTAACTACTTTTTCCATTCCATTTCGTAAAATAAATGATGCATTATAAGCATCGAGTAGAATATACGTGGACTTTTGTGTTTACGGCTAATAATATTTTTAATACGTAATTAGTAAATTGCTGCAAGTGAATACAAGTAAAATAACAGAGAAGATTGAAATATAACAACTAGAACAAGAAGAAGAAGAAGAAAAAAAGAAGCTGAGAATAGAAATTTGGAAATGGAGATAATCAGAATTTCATCATTACCATCATCGCCATTGTCGTCATCATCAGCATCTAACATCCGTTTTCCTTGCTGCCATGGGTTGGATGGTTTTGTAGAAGCTGGCAAGCCAAAGAGCTGCACCAGGCTCCAGTTGTCTGTTCTGGCATGAGTTTTATGGCTGGATGCCCTTTCTAGTGCCAACCACTTTACAGGGTGTACAGGATGCTTTTTTAGGTGGCACCAGCTCAAGTGCCTTTTACATGGTACCTGCATGGATGCCTTTTGCATGGCATGTGCATGAGTTTGGCTTGAGCTTGGTATGAGCATGCTATGAATATGAGCTTAGCATGAGTTCGGCTTGAGCATGGTATGAATATGAGTTTGGCATGAGCATGAGTTTGACTTGAGTTTGGCATGAGCATGGTATGAATATGAGCTTAGCATGAGTTTGGCTTGAGCTTGGCATGAGCAAGAACCCTTTTTTCTTTTTACAAGTGCACGCTCAGAACTGGTCCTTTCACACCGGTCATTCTTTCAACAAACTTGCTACAAGGCAACACTTCCCTCTCCACCCTCAACTTCCTGTTCAAGTGAAACTTGAAAAACTTGATGAGGGCTTGACCAAAGAGGAAAGTGCCTGTCTTTAGCCCTTTCAAACAGATCCACTATACTACTTCTTTCGCTACACCCACTCGACACATAAAAATTGCCTGCCCCCTCCTGACCAAAAGAGGGTGGCGGGGCAATCTTCACAATACTAACTTAATAATGATTTCAAAATTTGACACAAGGCCAGTGATTCTTGGGGAAGGCTAAGTCAATTACATCGACCCCAGTGCATAACTGGTACTTATTTAATTGACCCCGAAAGAATGAAAGGCAAAGTCGAGCTTGCAAAGCATCTTGGCCAGTGTGCTAATGGTTCTGTTAGCTCACCATCTTAATAATAATAAATGCCTTGATGCAATACCAGGCAGTGGGTCTCATGACTTCTGATCTTAATTGATTGGAAATGTTATCATGGACATTGTTTTGTCTTGGTATAAAAGATGGGCTACAGCAAATATTCTGCTCAATACCACAGAGTTGTTTGACCTTAACCAATTGAGCGTGTCCTTTAGTGGCTGACAATATGTGCATCTCTGATCACCTGCAGA
The DNA here is from genome assembly GCF_046866305.1 of Octopus bimaculoides. NCBI lineage: Eukaryota > Metazoa > Mollusca > Cephalopoda > Octopoda > Octopodidae > Octopus > Octopus bimaculoides. The sequence goes on from NC_142929.1 coordinate 5,339,877, forward strand.
AGTAGTGGGGGAGCATCATAGCCACGTGTTGAGAGGAATTCTTTGGGGTTTGGATTATTCACCTTTGGAAATATGGGTGTTTTGTTCATCATCTTTAAAACAAACCTATTTTCCTATTTTATTTTATTTGAATTTTTAAATATTAGTTTACGTTTTTTGAAGTTACAAGACCCGAAGATTGCCCTCATTCTGAGTGGAACTTATCTTGATCAATTTATTATAAATTGCCCAGATCTTTTCCATTTTTATGTGGCCACGAAACGCGCGTAGTCTATTATTCACTTCCGTTTTTATAAATTTACTAAACTGAATTAAATTTTTAATCTGATATTTTATGGATTTTATGGTTTATAAATTTTCTTTTGGATTTTATAGTTTTTTTAAATCAGTATTTTGAAGGGTATGTTTTTCTTGATGGTGGCTGACCTCCTTCATTGCTTGAGTTGCACCTTGTGGTTCTTCTCTAAATTATTAATATTTATATATATATATATATATATATATATTTACACACACACTCACACACACACCTACATGTGTGTGTATTTATGTTTGACCCCCACCACTGCTTGACAACCAATGTTGGTGTGTTTGCATCCCCATCACTTTAGCAGCTCAGCAAAAGAGACCAACAGAATAAGTACCAGGCTTTACAAACAGAAAAACAGTATCAGGGTTGACTCATTTGACTAAAAATTCTTCAAGGTGGTGCTCTAGCATGGCTGCAGTCTAATGACTGAAACAAGTAAAAGATAAAAGATATTCTCTGCATGAGATTATATTATTTGTTTATCTTTATTTTTTTAATTTACTGGAACATGTTATATGAATTTTTGATACTTCTATTGGCAGTGAACGTATAAGGCTCCTTGCCAACAATTAGCTTTGTTACGACATTCAATTGCTATTGGTAACAAACATTTTCCAAACTGTGTCTCACATAATTCAAAAATAAGGGTACTTAATGAGTTTATATTAAGTCTAAGCAGACAACAAAAAATATTTCCATTGAGATTTCATAACAGTGACATGTTAAAGTGCATTTGTATTTAAGAATCTATCCAAGACAAAGGTCATAGAATAATGGAAGGTAAGCTTCTAAAAGCTGTGTCTGCAAGTTGGTTTTGATTATTTCTTAAAAGTTACTTCAGTTTATGCCATGAACACAGGAATGGTTTGAAGGTAAAAAAATCAGAAATTCCACTTTTTCCACCTTTATGTAGTTATAGATGCCATCCATGTATCTGCTCTACAGCAAGATACCTTTATCTCTCTTTTCTATGCCTTAAATCTCTCAACTGGTGTAAGGGCACAGACCCCCTCACTCCCAGATGAAAGACTTTTTTTTTGTCTTTGCAAAGCACTTGGTGATTCTGCTGGTGTCAAGTGAAACGCACCCAGTACACTCTGTAAAGTGGTCGGCATTGGGAAGGGTGTCTAGCCATAGAAGCCATAGAAAAACAGACAATGGAACCTGGTGCGGGTTTTGGCCTTGCAAGCTCTGGTCAAATTGTCCAATGTGTGCCAGCATGGAAGACAGACATTAAATGTTGATGACAACAATGATAATGACGACGACGATGATGACAGCGATGACGACAATAGTATGTGAGTTGTCTTCTTTATATACGAATGATATGTATATATGCATAGTGAATGCTATGCATACATAAGTGAGTTTGTTGTTTCCATTTTAAATGCTATTTCTTATAATAACAATGCTGTCAAGTGATATTTAAAGAGTGAACATGAGTTTGAAGGCATGTAACTCTGCATACCTCAGTCTGACATGAGGCTTTTCTTCTGCTTAACATTTAAGAGGTAAGAAAGTATCCAATTATACATTTGGAGCAATGGATTACATTGGATACAGAACAAGAATTCTTGATGGTATTTAGTTTGGTGAATAAAAACCAGGACCCAAGGAAGCTGGTGGTAGTCAGTTGGTTAGAAATTATTTTGTAAGTTTTGCAAATTTGGAAAAGTTTGAAAAGATATGAACGCTGATATTTCAGGCAAAACTGTTTCATTTAATGTTTGCCAAACTGAGTTCAAATTTTTTCACCATACAGGTATAGCTGTGTGGTAAGAAGCTTGTCTCCGAACCACATGGTCCTGGGTTCATTCCCACTGCGTAGCACATTGGGCAAGTGCCTTCTGCAATGGCCTTCATCTAACCAAAGCCTTTTGAGTGGTGGATTTGGTACTGAAAATGAAAGAAGCCTGCCTTTCTGTGTGTCCCTCACCATTGCATGACATCTGATGTTGGTGTATTTACGTAACCGTAACCTAACAGACTCCTACAATAAAGACCAGGCTTAAAAGGAAAAAAAAAAAATTGATTCATTTGACTAAAAACTTCTTCAAGGTGGTGCCCCAGCATGGCCACAGTCTAACGACCAGAGCAAGTAAAAGGTAACAAATTAAAGATATATTTTTATGAAGTAATTATTAGTAACGTAGAGCCACATCTAACATCACTATGATAACTTAGTGTAGTGGAGCCACACCCAAGGGAGCATTTATGTGTTTACAAGACTTGTTAGAAATAACGACCGAATTTCCCTCAAATCACAAGGAAGGTTTTCACAGAGGCAATAGTTCTCTCTGTATGTGTGACATACCAGTTAAACAAGGATCTCTTGCAAGTATGGTAAACCAGAGATCATTCTAAGATAATCGGCAGTACCCTTTTCATTCATTCCTTGTTTTCCTACAATCACAGGTATTGCAATCACCTCGAGATGCCAGTAAGGAAAATCTTTATATTTTCTGAACTGGTCAAATTCTCTTGCTACAATATCTTGATCACAAGGGATACTCATGTCCATCATTAAACAGATTTTATTATTTTGGTTTTTTACAACAATATCCTGTTTATTAACTTTGATGGTTCGGTCTGTATATACTGCAAAGTCCCAAAGAATCGTTACATTTTCTTCCTCAGTTACAGCCTCAGTGAGATGTTTATACCACTTGTCAGTTTTGACTTTATAATACCAACATATTAAGCAGTGTAGATATTGGTCAGTTCTGTTACATGTCTTGATTTATGCTCTCCCAGTGTTAAAACCAAGATTAAGTGGTCCAGTATTTCAGTTTCAGTCACTTCATTGCAGAAGCAGCACTTTGGAATTACTCCGTTTTTTTATCACATTGGCTTGGTAGTTCCTGGTCAGTAAGCTTCGATCTTGACCAGCTAAAATAAACCCTTGATTCTCTGCCTTCAGTTCCATAGCCACTGATGGGTGTGCTTCTGGTCAACATCAGCATCTTTGCTATGGACCACATATTTGCTGTGCAGAGGTTTCTATTCCCACCTTCCAACCAACTGTTCATGCGTTTTTTTTTTTGTTTTCCCATTAATTTTACTTTCTTAGCAACAACAGTTGCTGTTCAGCACTTGAGAATCATGCATGAAACCAGTAGCAAATTTTTTGCTCTCCTTCAAGACAGAATGAAAGTTCTTATGCCTCTCATGATTTTCAACAAATTTAAGCATCCAGTTTTTAGTTGTTTCAAGATATTTGGCCAGTCCAGTTGTGGTGATTCTATAAGAAAGTTCAAACTGGATCAAGCTTCAGTCTCTCTGGAAAGGTAAAGACGATGCATGATTGCCTTTGGGTGGTGCATCTTATTACATGTTATTAATAACAAGATGGTGGATTAATAAAAATTATTTGAGCATCAGACAAAATGCTTTGTGATATTTAGTCGTAAGCTTTTATATTTTAAGTTCAAATCCATTTGAGGTCAAATTTGCTTTTTTGCATCCTTCAGTGATAAATCAAAATACCTGTCAAGAATTGGAGTCATGGCTGCATCCTACACCAGTTTCGCATAACCAACCTGTTCAAAAATACCTTGGCTTGTAGGACGACCTGCTGTGCTTGAGGAGATCTATTGAGTCAAGTGCATCAAAATCAAATGGAAATTGTAGTTGTGATCCCCGTGCTGGTGGCATGTAAAAAGCACCAACCGATCGTGGTTGCTGCCAGCCTCCTCTGGCCCCTGTAGTGGTGGCACATAAAAAGTACCCACTACACTCACGGAGTGGTTGGCATTAGGAAGGGCATCTAGCTGTAGAAACATTGCTGGATCAGACTGGAGTCTGGTGCAGTCTCCTAGCTTCCCAGACCCCAATCGAACTGTCCAACACATGACAGCATGGAAAACAGACGTTAAACGGTGATGATGATGATAATTATTCCCAGCCTCCTAATTTGAAGCATTCTACCTGTTACTATTGTTGTAAATATTTTTGGCATTGACTTGTAAAGTAAAAACGAACATTAATCTTTTCAAATATTCTTATCTACTTTTATGCTTCATTCTCTGGAATGCTTTATTCTAATGAAGAAATGAAATTTCCCAAACAAACTGTCTGAAAATTATAGAGAAGATAAATGCTAGATTTAAAAATTGAATTATTAAAAGTAGACACAGGAAACAACAGAGTATTTTATAATTATTTCATGAAGAAAAGAGAGAAAAGTGGAACATAACTTCAAGCAAGGCTTCTCTCCTGAATAAAGAACACGAGTAAGCCAATGAGTGTGTATTACATAGAAGATTGTAACCAATTTAAGAAATACAATCTATTATTTTGTATGACAATGGTGATTCATTTGGTTTCTTGGAAGACAATAGTCAAATAAATTCAACAAAGAAGCATGTAGAAAAGCAACCCTAACATACACTTAGCTACACACAAATTTGGCTAGGATTAAAACATTTTCCTTAATATTTCCTACATGATTATTATTATTGTTATTATAACCTCTGCCTTAGCGAAGGCAGAGGTATTGTTTTCAGTTGTGTTTGTTTTTTTGTCCATGGACAAGATATCTCAAGAACTGCTGGATGGATTCAGATGAAACTTTCAGGGATGTTTGGCCTCATGACTGGCATGAACTGATTATTTTACCTCTATTTTTACTTAATTTTTGAGAGTGGTCAGGTTCATTTTCAGTATTCTCGTTTGTGAGAGCAGCCAAGTTTATTTCAAATAGTCTCATTTTAATAATCCTCTCTGCCGGATTGTTGAGAGGATGTTTGTGCTCTCTGAGTGCTCTTGTTATTATTATTATTATTATTATTATTATTATTATTATTATTCTTTCAACTCGATGTAGATTGTTGGTTTCCCTTGGATCTCATAAAATAAATTTGCCAATATCTTGCTTGATCATTCCCAGGTTACCCACAACAACAACAGGGATAATTTTGGTTTTTAATTGCCACGTCATAGATTTCACAATCTCAAGGTCCTTGTATTTCAATCATCCTCCTCATTGTTTAATGTACACTTTCCATGCTAGCATGGGTTGGACGATTTGACTGAGGACTGGTAAACCAGATGGCTGCACCATACTCCAATCTGATCTGGCAAGGTTTCTACAGCTAGATGCCCTTCCTAACGCCAACCACTCTGAGAGTGTAGTGGGTACTTTTACGTGCCACCGGCACGAGAGTCAGTCAGGTGGTTCTGGCAACGACCATGCTCGAATGTTGTTTTTTCATGTGCCAGTTAGGCGACGCTGGCAATGATCACACTCGAATGGTGCTTTTTACATGCCACTGGTACAGGAGTCAATCAGCGGCCCTTGCAATGATCACTCTCGGATGGTGCTTTTAACATTACACTGGCACGAGTGCCAATCAGGCAGTACTGTCATTGGCCATATCAGCGATTTTGATTTCACTTGCCTCAACAGGTCTTCGCAAGCAAAGTTTATTGTCCAATGAATGAAAGGTACTCATAAGTGGGCTGGTTACACCCACTGGCATAGGCTACGGGTTATGGTCTCACTTGTCGGGTCTTCTCAAGCACAGCATATCTCCAAAGGTCTCGTTCACTAGTCATTGCCTCAGTAAGGCCCAATGTTCTCCACTTGATTTATTGAATTTACAGTCCAGCCCTTATCTCACAATTTAGTGAGACTTATAGCTGAGGATCTATAGGAGCCCATACAAGGCACTGTCAGCCAGAGCCAATTATGTCCAGGAGTCATGTCATGTAAGGTCATCACACCCTGAAGGAACAACTGACATTGTTATCTTTTAATCTGGTGAAATAATTATAATATTCTAAGCAATAGCGAAAGAATGAAGAGGTTATGTAACAGACTACTTGTCTGTGGATTATGAATGTAGCAGAGATTCAACCAATCAGCATCAAGCCATCATGTGATTCAATCTCCTTGAATCTTCTCCTCCTCCTTATGTCCTATAAAAGGTCACTTTTGGCAGTGATTAATTGCAGAATGTTGAGGCAGCTGTATGACATGTGTCTCCATTGTTGCCACATCAGACAGTCAAGAATGGAGACACATTATCAGCTAAGATAGATGACAGGGACCTTCATCACCATAAATATAGCATAATTGTTTTCAGCTTCATTAGGCAAGCTGTATGTTGCCGTATCAATAGCTTGTTGTAAACTCGAAGCAGTATCTCTCACCCAATCTGGAATCATTGCTGTTGTTATCTGTAAAAGACTCGCACAGTATCACTTTTTTGTGCGATAATTAAATCTTCTGTGAAACATTCACAGTTGTTGCTCAGTTAATTCTTTATGCAGCCCCCATGAAACATCTTTTCGTTCATCAACTCAACCAGTTATCACCACGGATCAGCCAACAACAACACTCAACTAATATCCCAAGCAACCAATACGTCTTTCGTTGATACCAGCTGATAATCGTTCAGTTAAAATCTAACTCATCCACTGCAACTACAGTGACTTTTGCTTCTCAGAACTAATAAGCAAACTGTTTCCCCACTTCACCCAAGACTACTTTTTCTCTTGTCATCTGTATTCTCGCTCACATCATACATAAACTGAAGTTCAGCCACATTTCTATAACCCATCTAGGAATGCATGAAAGGGCCTTAGATGCTGCCTCTCTTCCTCTCACAAAACATGGAAACAAGCACTGAGTGTATAGCGAAAGGAAAACTGTTTCACCAGGAATTGATAATAGATCAGATGCTAATCTTTTAACTCCTTGGCAACTCAATGGTTAAATAGTCAATTGAATCATCAGAAATATTAACTTATTTCCAATTTCGTATTTCCACAATTCTAGACATGCAAAAGTTGGTTTCCTTTTGTTTTGTCTGTCTCAATAATGTAATGATCATTACATCAGTCTAATAATACTCTTAAAATAAATATTTTTATTTGGTAAAAAAAAAAAAATTATTATTGGGTTCAATATACAGTGTTAAAAGCAAATATTTATTGTTATAACTAAAGTGAAGTAAATTGAGATTTGTAGACTTGCTTTTAAAGAATCATATGAATATAAAAAAAATTGTTATAAATTGTAAAAAATTATTATTATGAGATCATTGTCATCAACCCTGCCACCACCATCCTCCTCTTCTTTGTCATCTTCATCATCATCATCATTAGTTAGAGAGTAGGCTAAATAAAAAAAAATTTGCATAAACACTTTCTATTTGTTATCAGCATATATAAATACGAATGTATGCTTGTCTCGTGGTGTAAGTAAGCAAAACTGTTCTATTGTAATTATAGGAAATGATTTTAAAGATAACACTAAAATTATCAATTCAAGGGAAAAATAAGATGTAAACTTTGTTATGAGGAGAAGCAAAAAAAAAAAAACTTTTAAGAGTAAAAATTAAGATAAAATAAATAAAAGTAGCGATAATGTATGTTGAATCTTGGATAAGATATATCTCTCTAATTGGTTTGGTAAAATATTTACCACACTCATTTCATGGATGGATTGTTTCTAATAATAAGGCAAATTTAATCACTGGAGCACTTTACTCTACCTTACTTTAACTCTAAGTGGCTCAACTCGTAAACACTAATTTCTTTGGAGCAAGCTTTGCTAGCATATCAAAAGTTTATTGTTTCAAATTCATAGCTTTCTCAATCATCATCATCATCATTATCGTTTAATGTCTGTTTTCCATGCTGGCAAGGGTTGAACAGTTTGAGGTCTGGAGAGCCAGCAGTTGCACCAGGCTCCAATCTGATCTGGCAATGTTTCTACTGCTGGATGCCCTTCCTAACGCCAACCACTCCAAGAGTGTAGCGGGTGCTTTTTACGTGCCACCAGTACAGGAGCCAGTCAGATGGCACTGGCATCAGCCACGTTCGGATGGTGCTTTTTACGTGCCACAGCTGGGGTGGCATTGATCACATTCGGATGGTGCTTTTTATGTTGCACTGGCATGGGGAGCCAGTCAGGCAGCTCTGGCAGCGGCCCACACATGAATGGTGCTTATTGCATGCCACCAGCACTGGTTACATCTACAACTACAATTTCCATTTGATTTGATTTACTTGACTCAATAGTTCTCGTCAAGCATGGCATGTTGCCTGACCGTTTGAAGGTACTTTTTAAATGGGCTGGTTATGTAACACTGGTGTAGGCTACAGCTGTGATCTCACTTTCCTTGCCTGGTCTTCTCAGTCACAGCATATCTCCAGAGGTCTCAGTCTTTCGTCATTGCCCCTGTGAGACCCAACATTCGAAGGTCATGCTTCACCACCTCATCCCATGTCTTCCTCGGTCTCCCTCTTCCACAGGTTCCAATATTTTTTTAAAAAATTCATTAAGAAAAATAAACTAATCCGTGTCTCTCTGGATCTTCCCTAAGATAATCATTTGAGTTCAGTAGAATTAGTGTTCAGCTTGAATTGTTCCAAGTTGGTGGAGAGAAAACATGAGTAGGACAGTAAAATAAAAATAATACGAGGCCTTGGTTGTGGTGTAAAAGGTTCTGGTGCCATCAAGAAGCAAGATTTGAACAGAAATTCTGATATCAGCTGACTCGTTTTTTGATTAATATCATTATTTTCCTATCCTGAGGAAAATCTCTTCATATGGGAAAGATTTGGCACATTTAATAGAACCAATTTAAGATACACCATCGATGTCCTACAAAGGACCAGGCTTTATCTGATGAGCTTATTCACAACTGGTTTCAACAGAGGAGGGCTCTTTTATCTATAACACTTGTTTCAGTCACTAGACTGAGGCCATGCTAGGGCACTACCTTGAAGAATTTTTAGTCGAATGAGTTGACCCCAGTACTTTGTTTTTAAGCCTGGTACTTATTCCATCAGTCTCTTTTGCTGAACTGCTAAGTTATGGGGATGTAAACACACCAACACTGGTTGTCAAGTGGTGGTGAGGTACAAACACAGACACACACACATATGTATATACACATGTACATGATGGGCTTTTTTCAGTTTCCATCTATCAAATCTATTCACAAGGCTTTAGTCAGCCCAAGACTATAGCAGAAGACACTTGCCCAAGATGTCATGCAGTGGGACTGAACCCGGAACCATGTGGTTGGGGAGTAAACTCCATGCCTCACAGCCACACTTTTACTTGTATGTGGAGGATGGTTTTAAGATGACTTTGTAGTACTTGCAGACCATGTAAACTCATAAAGTACCTCAATTAAGCCCTCAAAGAAACTTCTAAGTAGTCAATTAACTTGCTAGAAATAACAGGAAAATGACCCTCAGCTTACACTCTACCATATTGAAAACAGATAACGTAGTATGAGGTATGCAATGCTCAGGCAGATGAGGTGTTCATGGTAGGAATGTCTTTTGTCATGAAGTAGACTCCATTAGGGTTTATTTGGAGCAAAACGACAGAGCATGTCAAGTGAGTCGCATGATGTACTGAGGACAGAGGCAAGGGTCAGAACATCGGAACCAACTGAATGGGTTTGGTATGAGAAAGGACACTATTATGGGATGAGACATTCATAACTGACACACAATAACTGCAGAAACTTGGACGAAAGAACCGGTCCATGTAATGCTTATTGTTAATAGAATAAGTGAAACCAGTTGTGACATTAGCTTAATATGGCTACCTTTCTTGAAAGATAAATATAAATTATCTTAAGCTGTAGCATAAACTGTACATGAATATCTGTGGCCAGAAGATAAGAATTTTATTATATTAGTTTAGAAATAAACATTCTTAGAGATAATACATTTCTAAATCTCTCTGAGAGATTTAGAAATATATTATTTCTATTTTCAAAAATCAGTGAATGTATTTCACTTGAAATATATTTTCAAAGGCAGATGGGCATCGACAGATAGCAAGCCACGCCCTTTTGTTGTTTTTTGAGTTCTGGGCGAGATTTTTTTTGTGCGGGGGCTGCTGGAGGTCGAGTTCCCCTAGACCCGCATGTGCTGGGGCTGGAGATGATAGGGTGGAATGAGGAAAAGATAACCAAGTATTGTGGTATGATAGGGGAGGAGGGGTGAAATATAGGGGTGACCCTGCCAGGGGAGGAGGGATGGAGAGCAGGACGGTTGTGTTCAGAACATTTTCGAATGTAAATGGGAGAATAAAGTTGTAATTTTATTCATTTCACATTCATCCTTTCATGTGTTTTTTTTTTATTCCCGCATGTCTTTGTATGTCCCCTCTGTAATTAGGCCTTGTGCCTGCAATAAAGAATTAAGCTAGCAAACCATGCTACTCCAGACTGATGATGAGCAATGACTCTGAAACTAGTCTCTGGATGCTGGGTGGAGGTGTTTATCTTCCCCCTTTGTAAACATAAAGACACAGGAAATATGTCAAGGCTGACAGGAAGCAGTGCTTCCTAGGGCTAAATAACAGTAGCATTCTTCCCTTTCATGGGACAGTCACATTAAGTGGACAACAAACAATCGCTTTAAAGATTCTTAGTTTAGATTTCAGTCTAGTGTTTTGTGCACATTCAAGAATGAAATACCCAATAACAATCAGAGATCAAACTGAAAATATTGATCACTGACATTGGTACAATTTGGAGAGGACATAGTTTCAGTGACCAGGACTTATTTTATCAACTGCAAATGGATGAAAGGTGCATATTACTTTTGTAAGATTTGGACTTAATGTGGAGGGCAGTAAGTATATACTACCAGTCTATTAAACTAATGATTTTGACAGTCCACTGCCATTAAAGAAAGAAAAAAAAATGTTTAACCTCTAAATATAAGGTTTAATAACATGAAAATTTTTTGCTTATTTCTTAACTTTTCTAGAATTTTCAGTTAAGATGAAATTACGTTGGTACCAGAATAATTGTTCGAACATTGGGCCTCACTGAGGCGATGACTTCTGACCGAGACCTTTGGAAATACACTGTGCGCGAGAAGACCCGGCAAGCGAAGTGAGACCAAAATCTAAGGCCCAGCCAGCCCACTTATGCGTACCTTCCTTCCTTCATTGGACACTAAATTCCACTTGTGAAGACCTGTTGAGGCAAGTGAAATCGAAATCGAGTTGCCAGCGCCCCCAGACTGGCTCGTGTGCGGGCGACACATGAAATCTTTCGAGCGGGATCGTTGCCAGTGCCCCTGGACTGGCTCATGTGCGGGCGACACATATCTTTTCGTGCGAGATCGTTGCCGGTGACACATGAGGTTTTTCGAGCGAGGTCGTTGCCGGTGCCCCTGGACTGGCTCATGTGCGGGAGACACATGAAATCTTTCGAGCGAGATCGTTGCCGGTGCCCCTGGGCCGGCTTGCGGGTGACACATGAGGTTTTTCGAGCGAGGTCGTTGCCGGTGCCCCTGGACTGGCTCATGTGCAGGTGACACATGAAATTTTTTTGAGCAGGGTCGTTGGCAGTGCCCCTGGACTGGCTCATGTGCGGGCAACACATGAATCTTTCGAGCGGGATCGTTGCCAGTGCCCCTGGACTGGCTCATGTGCGGGCGACACATGAAATTTTTTCGAGCAGGGTCGTTGGCAGTGCCCCTGGACTGGCTCATGTGCGGGTGACACATGATATCTTTTGTGCGAGTGACACATGAGGTTTTTCGAGCGAGATCGTTGCCGGTGCCCCTGGACTGGCTCTTGTGCGGGTGGCACATAAAAGACACCATTTCGAGCGTGGCCGTTTTCGTGCGGGTGACACGTAAAAGCACCCACTACACTCTCTGAGTGGTTGGCATTAGGAAGGGCATCCAGCTGTAGAAACTCTGCCAAATTAGATTGGAGCCTGGTGTTGCCATCCGGTTTCACCAGTCCTCAGTCAAATCGTCCAACCCATGCTAGCATGGAAGGCGGACGTTAAACGATGATGATGATGATGAAGATGATATTAAGTTTAGAAAAAAAAAAATCATTTTTATGTGTTAAAATAAACATTATGCTTACATTAGCTCTTTCAAAGTTCACCATCCATAGAGAGAATCCTGGAATTCATTATAATGAAATCCAGCTCAATACATGGTAAATGTCTCAAGTTGCAATTGAATATATTCTTCAGCTATGAAAGATTCAGCCATGAAGGTTATACCAAACTCTGTCATTTTATGATTTCTGAATTTAGTTATGCGACAAAATTTGTTGTAATCCTTAATAATAATAATTTATATTGAATTCTTAACTACAAACATCATCATCATCATCATCATTTAATGTCCATTTTCCTTGCTGGCATGGGTTGGATGGTTTGACAGGAGCTGGGCAAAGCTGGGAACTACACCACGTTCCATTGTCTGCTTTGGCACGGACAATGGAACAATTTTCATAAATATGTATTAACCTTTGCATTGACCTTTTAACCAGAAAATATGACACTTTTATTCCAGTCGCTGTGTCAGCTGAAGCAATGGATAATAAAATGTTCTGTCCAGAAATGAGATACCGATGTCAGATTTGAAGCGACTACCGATAATAAACTAGTAGCTAGATCCCTTAGCTGTTGCACTTCAACTCTAATCACACTCATAATCAATAGTCTCATAATCTTCTGAAGTTTTCAGTTACTTGCAAACTGTCGCTTTTCATAAAGTGATTCATGGAAGTATATCTGTAGTTTCCAACTGACATCTGCAAAACCATGAGAAGGGAGCTCAGCACTTCAACGCAATTACACTACTGTGTAAGGCAGCAAGCTAGGAGATTCATTAGCATGCCAGACACAATGGTTAGTGACATTTTGTCTGTTTTTATGTTCTAAGTTCAAATTTTACCCCACCAACCCATGACCTTTCTTCAGTTTGAACCTGAAAATGGGTGAAGCAGATATTTTCTTAAACATGGTGACATGAATTGGAAATGTGTTATTTATTGAAACCTGATAGCCATATGAGGTGTAGTCAAAGAGAATCAGACCTTTGGCCAGAAAACAAGTAATATTAAAAAACACACCATTTTGGTTTAGTCTCCTTTAAAGTATTTGCCTTTGGGGTCTACACACTTCTGCCAGCGTTCCTGGGAACATTTCTGGAAATCACTTTTTGGGATTCTGTAGAGCTGTGCCATCAAATTTTGCTTAATGTCCTTTGTTGACTCAAATCTTCTCCCTTTCAGTGTTTGTCTTTAGCTTTGGGAATAGCCAAGCCACACGGAGCCAAGTCTGGGCAGTAGGAATCCCGATGAACAAAGTGGTGTGTTTTGCTTGTCGAGGAATGCTTGGACAACATGGGCGGAATGAACTAACTGAACTGACCCATGGCTGATTCCATCTTCGGCAACAATCTCCTCAATAGTCACACGATGGTCTTCATAGACTATTCCTTGAACCTTTGCAATCATTTCACCGTTTCTGCTAGTCAATGGTCTGCCATAATGTGACTCACTGTCCACTGAGGTGTGGTCATCTTTGAACCGGTTGTACCACTCATTTATTTGTGTTTTCCCATACCATCATCTCCAAAGACCTTCTGAATCTTTTCAATAGTCTGGACTTACGTATCACCAAGTTTTTGATAGAATATCTTTGATCAATGTGTTCGGTCATCTTGACACGAAAAGAAAAATTGCACAGCACACTCTTCACGTCTGTACTCAACGCGTCACTGCAGGTGAATGGTGCACCCTACAGGCACAAAAATTTTGAGGCATGCTCAGGAAGGACGCGGTCACCTAAAACCCGTGTGGATTTTGCTCACGCATTATTATTTTGTGCAAAAATATCAAGGTCAGATACTTTTCGACTACACTTTGCATATTAAATTATTTTAAGACTTTACAATGTCAAACTGATGTAATGCTCTGATCAGATTCCTGAGATTGGGAAGAAAGTTTTGAGAACAGACAGTACTACACTGGGATTATTTCTTTTCTTCTTCTTGGTCAATATTCAATGAGAGAACATTCTCATTGAAACTCCAAAGAATAGACACTTCTGGGAATTCAAAAGACTGTCAAGCATACTTATATTTTCCCAATTGGACCAGAAGCTGTAATCTAATTTATTCAAGATAATTCTCCAAATCCATTTGCATAAGATATCTTCAACTTTGTTTAAGAAACCATATTTCTGCAGCATTGATAAGCTATGGCACTTGTTTGTTGATGATCCAAGTCAGACTACCATTTTGTAAGAATAGATTCTATATATACCCCACAGACTCTTTTCCTCATTCTTATTGATAATTGCTTATGTGACAGTAAATCTTTGATGTCACTGGAAGCTGCCTTCACTTGTCTAATCCTTTTATCATTTTTTTTCCCATCCGATGTAATGATGCTTCCCAAATATCTAACTCTAATGACTTGTTTCAAGGTTGTTCCATTAATTCTTATGCTGCAAATTGGTGGTACTTTCTCTGATTTTCATCTTTTACTTGTTTCAGTCATTAGGCTGCGGCCATGCTGGAGCACCACCTTAAGCTGAATGAATCGACCCCAGGACTTATTCTATCGGTCTCTTTTGCTGAACCACTAAGTTATGGGGTCATAGATACACCAACATTGGTGGGGAAACATATACACACACACACACACACATATATATAATATACATACGACAGGCTTCTTTCAGTTTGTCTACCAAATCCACTCACAAGGCTTTGGCCAGCCTGAGGCACAAGACACTTGCCCAAGGTGCCATGCAATGGGACTGAACCCAGAGCCATTTTTTTTGGTAAGCAAGCTACTTGCCACACAGCCTAATCATGCATTATCTCATAGCTTTGCGATTTCAATGATGTAATTGTTCTATTTTTAGAATGACATTGTAGGACAGGCCAGATCTGGCTGGTTTTTAAAAATAAACCAAGTAGAATATTTAGACTGGATAAGACTGGTTTGAATGCTGAAGGGATATAGGAGAAAGGGTAGAAAACAAGAATTGTAAGAAAATAAAGATTGACTTTATTCAAAGTATTCTTCAGGTAATTATGAACAAATTAAATCAAAACGAGTTTATAAATTTGGTGTCAGTTACAAATAAAATGGAACATTTGAGTATTGGAACATTCACTTACCGAAAAAGGAACCACTGCTTTTTTTTTTTTTTAATACTCTTTCAGAATTATTTTCTCTGATTTATAAAATATGCATACATTGCCAAACTAGGGAATTATCATGCAAAAAACTCTTTTTAAAAAAAAAAAAAAAAAAAATGGTAAAAGAATTAGTTTTGTTGAGAAAGACAAACTAAATCATACAGAATTAGGATTCTTGCATCACTAATATATTGGGAACATTGAAATCTGTTTTACACCAAATTTCTGGCAATAATGTCCATTAATTCACTGAAAGCCTTCCTTTAAATCTAGTTTGGCTTTGTAAAATATTCAGAGAATATTCTCAGTTAGAATATGAAAAAGTTCATGTGATCAATGATGTGTTAATCAATCATTGAAATTCTTTTTTATTAAGCATGTAAGTAATAAACATGTTTTTTTTTTAAGCTATCGAGGTCATGAAAAAGCAATGGTGTTCATTTAATCAACTGAAGATAAAGCATTATGAGGTAAATATCAGATTTTTTTTTTCTTTTAGTAAAAAAAAGTTTTTTTTTTTTTTTAAAATAAACAAAACTTTTAAGTGAAATCAAATAAATGAAAATAAATTTTTAAATTAAAAACCTAACCATGATAGGAATGCAATAACATTTGAAAACAAAACTAAAAAGTCTCAGACAAATTTGTTCTATTTTATGATACATTTTGGAAGAATTTGTGAAAGTTTTTGTCATGGAATTTCAGAACATGCATGTCAATGTCCTATTCAGAATGTTGTCGTCATTATCATGGCCTTGTGCCTAAATCAGTAGTAGTATGGGGGCATGTGCTGTAACAACTAGTCACTGCATCCACCATTTGTTAGTGATTCCCTACACCTGACAGGTAACACCATTGCACCACTCAAGCACCACCCCTGCAACCCATGGTTCCGTTTTGGGTAGTCATTGCCGGTGAAGGTTTTACGAAGTCAGAGTGAAAATCCTACATTAACTCCTTTCAGTCAAATTTTATGACACACTCCTTTCAAGGATGATAAAATATATGCTAAGCAAGAACAGGAGTTGCTATCATCAACTGTCCCCTCACCCAGAATATTGAGCCTTATTCCCAGGTTATAAATCCTGATTATTACTAAGGCAACAAAATGGCAGAACCATTAGCACACTGGACAAAATGCTCAGCAGCATTTCTTTCAGCTTTATGATCTGAGTTCAAATTCCAACAAGGCCAGCCTTGCTTTTTATCCTTTTAGGGTTCTTAAAATAACTACTAGTTGAGCACTGGGGAGTGACGTAATTAACTAACCACCCTCCCACAAAATTTCAGGCCTTGTGCTTAGAGTAGAAAATAATTATTACAATTATCCTCATATTTTCAAGTGTTGATATATAAGCACCAGTCGGGTATTAGAGACAATTTAACCTACTCTGTCCAGCATGCAATTTTTCAATCCTGTACCAATGCTGGAAATCATTGAGTGAGAGAGCAGAGCATGCCATCAAAGTGACCCTGGGGTAAAATATACGAAGCCCAGTATACCCATCACAACTACCTGTCTGATAGGGGTGCATCACAGTCACATACCAAAATAAACAGTGCATGACCTTGCAGGTGGGGCTCAGGTCGAGTAGCCCACCCTGCTCAAAATGTCCCTGAATAAGGTTTGTTTTAAGGATGATAAACAAAACACCCATGTTTCCAGAGGTGAATTATTCAAACCTCAAAGAATTCCTCTCAACACATGGCTATGATGCTCGTGATCAGAGATGCACATACTATTATCATCATCACCACCACTATCATTATTAAGGGCAATGAATTGGTAGAGTTATTAGTGTGAGACAAAATGGCTTGTGGTATTTGCTCTGGCTCCTCAGCTCTGAGTTCAAATCTGGCTACTGTCAACTTTACCTTTTATTCTTTCAGTGTTTATAGGTAGAACACTAGTCAAGTACCCAAGTTTTTGATCTTGTATGTTTATACTAAAAACAATAATCATTATTGACTTTAAATTGTTAGAAAGTGCTTCACAGCATTTAACGGTTATTTATATTGTTTTATTCTTTTATGTTTCAGCTCCAAGGCTGTGGCCATGCTGAGGCACTGCCAGTATTCTTTAAAAAATAGAAACATGGAAAAAAATATAAATAATTCTTTCTAATTTTGGTACAAGGCCAAATATGAAAGGGAGAAGGAAGTTGATTACATGGTACTTTCATTCATTGACCCTGAAAAAATGAATATCAGAGTTAACCTCGGTGACATTTGAACTCTGAGCATAATGGGTTGGAAGAAATGCCACCAAACATTTTGTCACACTAATGGTTCTATCAGTTCACCATCTTTAATAATAAATTTTTCAGATTGGCAGAAAAAAAAAAAAAAAAAAAAAGAAAAAAATCAATTTCTAGAGAACTATAGATGACTGAATTAACCTCCATGTACTTTTGGTTCTTCTGCAAACCCACGAGGGATTCAAGGAAATCGTGTTCAAGTTATTTGTTGTGAAAGATAAGGTAAGTGCCATTAAAAGTCAAAATAATATTATTCTAAACTAGTTTCTTGGAAACGAATATTAAATTTTTACACCACAAAGAATTCCCAGCAAATGGTTGTGCTGAATCACATTACAACTTCAGAATGATTTCAATTTACGATGCAGAGGGATGATTCTAAATACCATTTGGCGTTTAGTTTGATGCAGAGCAGTGCAGCCATTTCTATCACCCGATGAAAAAGAATGAAAAGTTCCTTGCATAAAAAATTCAAATCATTTGTGCATCACTTTCAAAACTTATTTCATTGAGGTAATTATGGATGTCTACATGTGTGTGCTTTTTTTTAATATATATACATATAAATCTCTCACACAAACTACTTATGCACTCACAATACATTCATGAATCTCTCTCTCACTCTGTATATATATATATATATTTGCATGTATTATATACATATATGCTTGTGTGTGTGTGTATGCTTTATACATATATATGCTTGTGTGTATATCATCATTGTCATCATTTAACGTCCACTGATGATGATGTGTGCGTACATATATATCCTGGGCCAACGATTGTAACATTTTGGCTGTTCTTCATAGATTTGTTAATATTTCAGGATAAAAGTTTAATGCTTAGATTCAGTGGCACCACAAATTCCTCCAGTCTCACTTTGATTTCGTTTTGTTTTCTCACTTTGCATAAGGCTTGATATAATTACATCAAGTAAAACATATACTGTACATGATTACCAGTGAACCATTTTGAAAAGGTGCGAAGCAAGTTTATGGCAGACTCCATAGGAATCAAAGTCACAAAATTCCCATTCATGCTGGAATGAATGTAGCAAGACTGTCCATTTTAAAATATAAATATCCATCACCAGGAAGAAAAACTTATTTTGTGTTTTATTCAAAGTTGTAATAAATTGTTTTTGCATGCTTTCTTTCTCCTCATTTGTCTGCAAATCTGGCAAGATCTTTGCGTGTCACAATGCCACACACCTGAAACACAAAGGAAAAGAATATTCAGTTATCAGAAACCGCAATGCTTCATCATCATCGTCATTTGACTGGGGGACTGGCAAGCCAGTAAGGCTGTGCCAGGCTCCAATCTGATCTGGCGAGGTTTCTACAGATGGATACCCATGCTAACACTGACCACTCCGAGAGTGTAGCGGGTGCTTTTTACGTGCCAGCGGCACAGAAGCCAGTCAGGGGGCACTTGCATCGACCCCATTCCGATGGTGCTTTTTATGTGCCACCGGCACAGGAGATGTTCGCTAAAATAGTGATATCACAAATTGCCTGCAGTAGTTTAAGATCCAACATTGGGCATGTTTTTTACTTTTCTTTTTTAATCCATCTGATATCAAACTGTAAGTTTGAGTACTAAAAAAAAAACAAGGAAATCTACTATCGTAAATTATTCAATTGAATAAATTGCAAAGATTTTTTAAAATACATTTATTATGAAACTTGTTTAAATATAGAGAAATGGTAAGCTCCACATATGGACATTCCATCACACAGCTTGAGTCTTTGTTGCACCATTTTATTTCTCTTATTCCTAATCTTTGTGGATTTCAGACCTTCCCTAATAGTTGGTCTGGAATGTTCACTACTAACAACTAAATGCTACATGAATTTTTTTTTTCTTTTTTCTATGTAGAAATTATAAAGGCAAAAAAAGAGAAAGATTTGTAGGGCATTTAATTTGATAAGAAGTAAG
The DNA here is from genome assembly GCF_046866305.1 of Octopus bimaculoides. Taxonomy (NCBI): domain Eukaryota; kingdom Metazoa; phylum Mollusca; class Cephalopoda; order Octopoda; family Octopodidae; genus Octopus; species Octopus bimaculoides. The sequence goes on from NC_142929.1 coordinate 5,359,335, forward strand.
CTTACCTGATGTTCAGAATTTATAACTGTAACATGCCGCAAGCCTAATGCCCGAAACAGCCGGAAGATTCGTGAGTATGTTGCACGCTGGAAGTGAGGAATGAAATAAGAGACATTTAGTAACAAATTAAAACCAAATTGGCTTTAGTATCAAAATTCGTAATATTAATTATGGGAGAAGAACTGCATAATATGGTAAAGGAAAGGCGAGGAGAGAGAGAAAAGAATGTTTAGCAGAAGGGAATATTGAAATGGTGAGAGGTGGAAGAAGGTAATGCTATAATGTTATATGGTCAGGTGGTTGGTTGAAGAGAGAGGAGGCAAAAAAGACAAAACCAGAAAAGTGTTTACTGGAGAGAAAATGAGAACAGTGAGAGGAGAAAGGGAACGTTACAGACATACAAGAACTGTAGTAGCCATTAAAGTGGTGGTGGGGGGGTGTCATCTGTAGGGATATTCCTTAATGAAGTTGGAGACAGAAGAATATGGTTTTTTTTACTCAACTATTTTTTTTACAAAATATTCATGCACTTTAGAGTAATTAATTGTCGTCTGCTAAACGAACATTTCATATTTGTTTACCTATAGTACAGTGGTTCCCAACTCTTTTATATAAATGAGTTTTCCCATAGACCCCTTTTAATATGCTTAACCTTATGTATGTGTGTATGTGTGTGGGACGTGCTGTCTGGGTAGGCAAGGTGGGCAGTGCCTACCCTGAATAAAATAGATCAATAGTAATATTTTCCTTTTATGACAAAATATGCCCCTAAGTCAATAAAATTATGAAGGTTACTCTGATTACTATGCATAAAATGCAAAATGTTTTTTGTTTTTTTTTGTAGATTAGGTAGGCATAATTCGCCCCTGGCCTTTCAATCTCAGTATTAAAGCTACACAGGGTATTGCTGTAGTACACATGCTGCGTACATTCCTACAACAATGTTTTTTTTATGCGCTAAAAAGGCAGAAGTAATTCTGCCTCCAACTCAGTCGTACGCCTTGTGTTCCATCCCATAAACGTCACCAGCTGAGTGATTACCAACGGCACATGCCTGAGATATATTTATATATAGGTTATGAGAGGTAATGGTGTCAAGAAGACCCAAAGGTGTCAGGTAATGCCGAGTAAGTGCTATGGACAGACTATAGTTAAGCTCAAGGTTTAGCGATTATGTCAATGAGGAGTCCAACATGGGTCATATATTAGCATGTGTATATATAAAAAAATTTACAGAATGAGATAAAGAATCCAAGGCTGTGAAAGATATCAGAGCATTTATAAAGAGAAGGTCTTACAGCTGTTTCCGAGATATTATATATATCCCTTCATCAGAGACAGTGCGAGAAAATGGTTACGCTATAGTTATTATAAAGTAGATATGAAATCTGTGTGTGTATGTATGTATATATATATATGATGATGATGATATATATATATATACACACACATAAAATTTTGAATTTAGTTCATGGATCCCCAGTACTACCTTTGCAGACCCCAGGTTGGGAACCACTGATCTACAACATTACTGGCAGCTCTGTATGTAACTCAGTAACTATGAAATAAAAGGGAAGACATAAAATTTAGATTATTTATGAGACAATTGACTGATAAACTATGGAAGGAAATGAAAGACATAATCTATTGAAGAACAACAATTATATTATTTGTGAGACAAAGATTTGATAAATATTCTAAATTAAGTACAGAAATAGGCACAGGCATGGCTGTGTAGTAAGAAGTTTGCTTCTCAATTACATGGTTCTGGGTTCAGTCTCACTGCATGGCACCTTTGGCAAGTATCTTCTACACTAGCCATGGGCCAACCTAAGCCTTGTGAGTCGATTTGGTAGACGGAAACTGAAAGAAGCCTGTTTGTGTGTGTGTATATATATATATATATATATATATATATGTGGGCATCTTTGTGTGTGTTTATTTCCAGTCACCACTTGACAAACCTGTGCTGGTTTGTTTACAATCCTGTAAGTTAGTAGTTCAGCAAAAGAGATCAATAGAATAAGTATCAGGATTTAAAAAAGAAGTACAGCAGTCAATTCACTTGAATAAAATTCCCAAGGGCAATGCCGCAGCATGGCCACAGTCTAATGACTGAACCAGATCCACTCCCAAGGCTTTGGTCTGTCCGAGGCTGTAGTAAAAGACACCTGCCAAGGTGCCACACAGTGGGACTGAACCCACAACTATGTGGTTGGGAAGCAATCTTCTTACCACACATGTATGTATATGTGGGTATGTAAATATGTGTTTACAAGTATAGTGCAAGATTTGCAGATGTTTTTTTGCATGAAGGTTGCAGATATTTTTGTCTGCATGTCTATAGGTTTACACACACACACGCATACACAATTACATACATATACACATAAGGTGTATTAATAGACATAAATACGCATCTTTTTACACTTGCACATAAAAAGAGAGAGAAATGTGATGATGAAATGAGACAGCATCATCTAAAATTCTACAAAATATTCAAGAATTGTGTTCTTTACAAACTCATGCTCAATCATTGAATAATTTCTTTTTCTGTGTATTTTAAATTATACATTTGTTTTCATTAACTAAACTTTGTTAAATTGTGAATGAGAACAGTTGAGAAAGCTCTGATCATTTAAGTTGCTTAACTTGTCAGAAATAGCAGCAAAAATCTTCATCAGACCACACCTTATCTTAAAAGGGAAAGGATACATTAGAATTACTCTAGCTGAGAAAAAATGTGGGTCTCCTTTAATCAGAGCTGATCTGGGGCTTAACAGCAACAAACATTCTTTTCTACTCTAGGCACAAGGCCTGAAATTTTTGGGGAGGGGACCAGTTGATTAGATCGACCCCACTACACAACCAGTACTTAATTTATCAACCCTGAAAGGTAAAGTTGACCTCGGCGGAATTTGAACTCAGAACATAAAGACAGATAAAATACCGTGAAGCATTTCGCCTGGTGTGCTAATGATTCTGCCAGCCTGCTGCCACAACAACAAACATTACCTGGAAAATAATGTGACCGGGTCCCAAACAATAAATGACCGATTACAGATGGTCACTCATGATTGGACAACAATAAGATCAGAGGGAGGTTAATAGTACAGGTGACATTACAAAACTAATTGTAATAATAGTGATATAGTAGCTGCAGTTGTAAAGTTGGTATGTCAGTAGTGGTGGTGGTGGTAGTTGTTTAAACCAGATCTACTCTGAATTAGCTAATCTATGATCAACAGCAGTCCATCCATGACCATCTCATCGTCACATTTTTAGAAACAGTTTATTTAGAACATAGAGCAATGGTTCTCAACAAGGGTCCATATAAAATTTCAGTGGGAGGGGGGTCCACATAAGTTAGTAATTTGGGGACATACAGTAGTATATTAAGGGCTCACCAAAACATTTTACTTTTCATGTATTTATTGTAAGATACAGGTTTTGTTCTCTAATGTTTTACATAGTTTAACCTACGTGAGTGAATGTGTGAAAAGTAAAAAGGAATTTTGAAAGAAATGTCTATGAAACTAGTTTTTGAACATCAAATGGTTACGGGGGTTCGTCAGAATAAAACAGTAATCAAAGGTGTTCATAGGTAAAAAAAAAATGGTTGAGATCCACTGACATAAAGGAAGTTATGGTATGGTTGCTATTTTTAGCAGGTTGAGCAACCACTTAAAGGTCTCACATTTGTTTGCTGTGGTGGTGGCAGTAGTTGAGATAAGGGAAGTGTTGGCAGGGTACACAGTGAAGGTTACAGTAGAGGAATCAAATGGGGATGGTGGCAAAGATGCTGATGATAGTAATAAAAGAGACAATGGTAATGCTAGTGGGAGTAGCACCAACCAATGACAAGGATAAGGATAATGGTAAAAGTTAATGGGGGAAGTGATGACCGTGTGATTTTATTGGGGACAGCAACAAATGGTTGTAGAGGTGACTATCAAATGAGAGAAGACCCATGTATAGCAGGGATGATAAAGAGAAGGCAAAGATGGTATTTAGTGATTAATGTCAGCAGTGGTGGCCATGGCGATAGTGAAAGAAAAAAAATTTTTAATGAAGTGAAATGGCAGTGGAGACTGAATGAAAAATAAAAAGACCAAAAGAAAGAAAAAAAAAAACTTGGCAGTTACATTTCATTCATGATGTCTTATCAAATATATTTGCATTTCATTCATCAAAAAAAGAATTTAAGAATGAAAAAAAAAAAAAAATCAGAAGGGGATTGAATAACTAAAACTGCTTTCTAACACAAAAGAATTACTTAATGAAGAGATGTAGAAATCTGTTTCCCTCAGCTTACAACAGCAATCTAGTGCACAGACATTCCATCACACAAGACGGCATCTTACAAGCTATTTTCAACTGATATTGATAATGCAATTCAACATCAGTGCAAAGGTATGATTGCGTGTATGCGTATATATGTGTGTGTGTGTGTGTGTGTGAGTCATCGAATCTGTTAGTGTTGCACCAAAGTTATTGATCTTTTACGCCTACACTGTGAAGATGTACTGTGTTCCAGTGGGAACATCTTTCAGACTGTGGTAGTGTAGATGAACACACACACACACACACACACGTTCAGCTTGAAAAAAAAAGCAAAAGAGAATATATGTGTGTGTGCACATACATACACATATGTATGTATATGTGGGTATATAAATATGTGTTTACTAATATAGTGCAAGATTTGCAGATTTTTTTTGCATGAAGGTTGCAGATATTTTTGTCTGCATGTCTATAGGTTTACACACGCATACACAATTACATACATATACACATAAGGTGTATTAATAGACATATAAATACGCATCTTTTTACACTTGCACATAAAAATATTTGTCTGTTCACACTTGATTTATAGTTCTATCTTTTGGCTAGTTTGGGGCTGCCAAAGCAAAACAAGGTCTCTTGTCTAATAAGGTTAAATTCACTATGGTTATATATATCAGAGCAAAATTTAGAGCAGTTATAAAAATATTGATTTTTACTAAATTATGAAATCTCTGGACTTTACTTCTACTACTACCACTGCCACCTGTGAAGTCATGGTGTTGATGCCTTTCTCTAATACATTAAGTGATATAATAGAATCGGTGAAGTGATTCCAACAGTATATCAAAACTGAGTCACAACTTCAGTTCCCATGGTACACGTCACGTGAACTTTTAAATAACTAATTCTTGTATTCTCTTTTACTCTCTTTTACTTGTTTCAGTCATTTGACTGTAGCCATGCTGGAGCACCACCTTTAGTCAAGCAAATCGACCCCAGGACTTATTCTTTTGTAAGCCTAGTACTTATTCTATCGGTCTTCTTTTGCCGAACCGCTAAGTTACGGGGACGTAAACACACCAGCATCGGTTGTCAAGCAATGTTAGGAGGACAAACACAGATACACACAAACACACACATATATATACAGATACAAGACGGGCTTCTTTCAGTTTCCGTCTACCAAATCCACTCACGAGGCTTTGGTTGGCCTGAGGCTATAGTAGAAGACACTTGCCTGAGGTGCCACACAGTGGGACTGAACCCAGAACCATGTGGCTGGTAAGCAAGCTACTTACCACACAGACACTCTTGCGCTTATATGAGTTTTAAAATTTAAGATTTTTGAAGGACAAACTGGATTTGAGGGGTTGCAACAAACCAAAGATAATTGAGGACATTGTAATCAACTGGAAAGAACTATGAACTGAAACCAACTCCAAGCACTAGATGGAGTGCTCAACAGCTTGTCGAGTATTCTATAAAGGGTCATTCTTTGTGAGTTCATAATAATGATTTGTTAGTGTTTTGCCCCAGGACACAGATTTGCTTTTGATCAACCATGACCAACCAGTTGTTTTTTTTTTTCTTTCTATCATTCTCAAGTATTGGAATGGTGTCCAATGGAATGACAATTTTGTATTTATTTATTGCAAACCTTACTTTGAAAACATTGACTATTAGAATTTAAGATCTCCAACTCATTGATTAATAATAATAATAATAATAATAATGGTTTCAAATTTTGCCACAAAGGCAGCAATTTGGTGGGGTGGGGTGAGTCAACTACATCAACCCCAGTACTGAACTGGTACTTATTTTGTTAACTCCAAAAGGATGAAAGACTAAGTCGACCTTGGCAGAAAGACGCATGAAATGCCGCTAGGCATTTTGCCCAGCAATGCTAACAATCGCACCAGCTCACTGCCTTAATAATAATCTTTAGGCACAAGGCCCGAAATTCGGGGGTAAGGGGCCAGTTGATTAGATCAACCCTGAAAGGATGAAAGGCAAAGTTGACCTCAGTGGAATTTGAACTCAGAATGTAAAGACAGACGAAATAACGCTAAGCATTTTGCCTGGCGTGCTAACCTTTCTGCCAGCTCGCCGCCTTATAATCATCATCATCGTTGTTTAACGTCCGCTTTCCATGCTTGCATGGGTTGGACGGTTTGACTGAGGTCTGGCAAGCAAGTGGGCTGCACCAGGCTCAATCTGATCTGGCAAAATCTCTACATCTGGATGTCCTTCCTAACGCTAACCACTCCGAGAGAGTAGTGGGTGTTTTTACATGCCATAATAATAATAGTTTCAAATTTTGGCACAAGGCCAGCAATTTCGGTGGAGTTGGGCAGTGGATAACATCAACCCGAATGCTCAACAGGTATTTTTTTAAAGTAGTTGTATGTTGTCAACTTAATGCGACAGTCCCCTGAAGGGAATAATACTACTGTTGGTTAGACCTAGGAAGCTGCACCGCTTCCTGTCGGCCTTGATACATTTTCTGTGGTGTCCTGGGGTGGAGGTGCTTGTCCCCCCCCCCTGTAAACATAAGGACACAGGAAATGTGTCATGGCCGACAGGAAGCAGTGCAACTTCCTAGGTCTAACCAACAGTAGTATTATTCCCTTCAGGGGACTGTCACATTAAGTTGACAGCATACAACTACTTCATCGTATCACTAGAGTATAAATCTCTCTGAGAGATTTAGAAATGTATTATTTCTAAAAAAGGTATTTCTTTCATTGACGCTGAAAGAATGGAAGGTAATATTAGAACTCAGAACACAGATGAAATGCCACGAAGAATTTTGTCCAGCATACTAACGATTCTGCTAGTTTGTTTCCTTGATGATAATAATAATAATAATAATGATTTCATTTATTTGCCACAAGGACAAAGGATGAGGGGGACAATACAAAGAGAGACAAAGTGTGGGGATTTGCATGTAATGAAATGATAAAATTTTTTTAAAAAATTGTTTTTAATAAGTATTGGTTAAGTATACACTGAAAAAGAAGGGACATGTACATAGTATGCGACAGGTGAAAAACAAAAATAATCCTTTCTACTAAAGGCACAAGACCTGAAATTTGTAGGGAGGGGACTAGTCAATTACATCGACCCCAGTATTTCAGTGGTACTTAATTTATTGACCCCGAAAGGATGAAAGACAAAGTTGACCTTGGTGGGATTTGAACGCAGAATGTTGCGGCAGATGAAATGCTGCTAAGCATTTCGCCAGGTGTGCTAATGATTCTGCCAGCTCGCCACATTCAATAATAATTATAACGTCTTCAAATTTTGCTCCAAAGGCAGCCATTTTGAAGGAGGGGATGTGTCAAGTCGACCCCAGCGTTCAACTGATACTTATTTTATCGACCCTGAAAGGATGAAAAGCAAAGTCAACTTTAGCGGAATTTGAACTCTGAGCATAGTGGTAGACAAAATGCCACTAAGCATTTTGCCCAGTGAATAATAATAATAATGATAATCCTTTCTACTCTAGTCACATGGCACGAAAAAATTTTGATGGTGGGGGCTAGTCAATTACTGACCCGAATGATTGACCTTAAAAGAAAAATTGACCACAGTGGAATTTGAACTCTGGCTGTGAAAAACGGGGAAGAAATAACGCTAAGCATGTTGTTGACTCTGCTAATTATTCTACTAGCTCATTACCCTACTAACAACAACGACCCTTTCTGCTGTAGGCACAAGGCCTGAAATTCTAGGGGAGGGGCTAAGTCAATTACATTGACCCCCAGTGTTCAACTGGTACTTATTTTATCTAACTCAAAGAGATGAATGGCTAAGTCAACCTTGGCAGATGGACAAAATGCTGCTTCTTCCACTTCTATTTCTTTCTCACAAGAACACTGTTTCTGAATTACTTTCTTCAGATCATCTTACAAAGTGTTGATATTGAATATCAACCAATTAATTATTTACATTTGATGGATATTTGTCATCTTTGTTGTTAACACGTTTCGGCTGATATACCCTCCAGCCTTCATCAAGTGTCTTGGGGAAATTTCGAACCTGGGTTCTCATTCCTAAGGTATTTTTCGATATTATTATTCGAGTCACTGCCTGGAATCAAACTCGGAATCTACTAACTCCAAGATTGAGTTTGATTCCAGGCAGTGACCTGAATAATAATAATCTTAAGAATCAGAACCCGGGTTTGAAATTTCCTCCAAGACACCTGAAGAAGGCAGGCGGGTCTATCAGCCGAAACGTGTTAACAACAAACAAGATGAGGACAAATATCTGTCAAGTGTAAATAATTCCTTATCTCTTAAATATAGAACTGTATTGACTAATTAATGTCAGACGACCTGCAAAGGTCACAGGCACTGACTGACCCTTCCATTTGACTAAAAAACAACAAAAATGATTCTGAGCTGTTCATTCACTTCTGAAAGACCCCCTCATTTCACTGACTTCAACAGAAATAAAATTTTCCTCTAGGTAATTTACTAACAGTTTTCACATCACAGAGTCTTTTTTAAACATAATGGTACCAAGACAATAATGCCACAACATAAAATACTTAAGATCCCAATAGAATGCCAAATAGAATCTGCCAACCTTTAATCGTCTTGTTATGTTTTAAGTCTGTGAAAATTTGTTTTTGTGATACCAATACGCAAGAGATATTCACAGCCAAAGCTTTGAAGTAGAATCGAATAGCCTTGCTTAGAATCACCGATAAAATCATAAAATTGACAATCCATAAAAAAAAATCTGCTATATGAGCTTTTGAGAAAATAATAATAATAATACTGAGAAAACGATTTGGTTTCTAGCTAAATCTCAGCAAACTTTCTCACCATCCACCCTGAGAGCTGGAATAATCATTAGAAAATCTTTTAGCAAATAGTTTTGTGTGATATCTCTGGGTATCAAAGGAGCTTTTGGTGAATTCTGGTACATTTGGACTTATTTCAGCTTAAGTATCAGTGAAGTATACGAAGAAATGGTTGCCCAGCAACAGAGTTACCTTAATAGAACTATTATGATTGATCTCACAAGTCCTTGTTCTGATGTGGTGTTACTTAGTCGTGATTGAGCAGAATTAGAATCAGCATTCCAGCTATGACCATCCCATCTTTTATTCAGACATAGTGTATCAAAGGTCATGTAATCTAATATCTCCCTCTTTTAAGGTGGTAAGGTGTAATTTGAGTAACATTTGGCTGCTATTTCTAGCACTTAGAGTGAGTGAATCAGAATCTCCATCACTGATTAGAGTCTGACTTATCTATCACAGAGCTCAATATTTGATCCACTTCTGCTGATTGCTTACAGATATAATTTTACTAAAATAATCCAGGAGTATTCTGTTGTGTCTGCGGGGAGAGTCATTCTCTTTTGGTGCCTTAGAATTTAACACACTCACAGGTAAAATTTCCACTTCTTTCTTTTTTTAAAATTTTTCTAAAATTTTCGTTGTGTCTTGCAACCTTTTCACTAGTTATGACCATCCGTTACTCACACTGAATTCCTTTTTGTTTCTGCGCATGTGTGTGGATCAGTGTGTGTGTGTGCCTATACATGCATGTATTTATATATGCATGTGTGTGTATGTATGTATGTATGTATTCTGCATATTCATGTGTTTGTATGTATGGATGTGCATCTCCATATGTGTAGACACGTGTCTCCATATGTGTCCGTGTGTGTGTATATATATGGTCATGTGTTTCAGTCTCCATTTGCGTATGTGTGCTTGTCTGTTCATATAACCTATGTCCCTATCCATCTGTATGTTGATCTGTTTACTTTCATATCCATATGCTTACATACATACATCTATCTACATATATATACACTCATACATACATACTAATCTGGATTAAAATCTGTAACAAAAACAGCAGAGTCGTTGGCATGCATGCAGACCATTGTCATTCTCTTCTGACCCACATTTAATCAAGTCGGGTATCAGTTTTAACAATCTAACAAACAAGGGTAAATTGTAAAGGTCACAAATAATCATCATCATTTAACGTCCGTTGTCCATGCTGGCATGGGTTGGACGGTTTGACTGGGCTGGCACACTGGAAGGCTGCACCAGACTCCAGTGTGATTTGGAATGGTTTTCTACAGCTGGATGCCAACCACTCCAAGAGTGTAATGGGTGCCATTTGTGTGACACTGGGGTGCTTCTACGTGCATCCGGCATGGGTGCCAATTTGAGTGACGTCGGTACCTGCAATGACTGCTATTTTGTTTGGCTTGATAGGTTTTCTCAAGCACGACATAATGCCAAACATCTGTCATTGCCTCTGTAAGGCCCAATACTCGAACAGAACTAAACCATTTTGCCTCCATGAGGCCCAACATTCAAAATGTGTTCTTTACATGCCACCAGCATGGGTGCACTTGGTTTGATGGGTCCTCTCAAGCACAGCACATCGCCAAGGCCATGTAATGGCTTTTCTTATATATCATCATCATCAACATTGGTTGAATGCCTTGATAGGTAATGGCAAGGCCAGAGGCCATACCAGGTTCCATAGTCTGGAAGCTCTTCCTAACATCAACCACTTTATAGAGTGTAGGGGATATGTTTGACATGGCCCTGGCACCATGGTTTTAGGATCTCAAGTCTGTTGTGGTGGACAGGTCTTTTTGAGTACCACAATGTGTCATATATCTCATTTTTTCTGTCATCTACGTAAGATTCAATGTTTTGAGATCAGCCTTTGGGTTTCCTTCTTCCACAACTGTCTCCACTTTAGATATATATATATATGTATATATATAAATTTAAATAATAAGGGTAAAAATTGATATTAATTAGATTAATATCAATTTAAACCAGTGGCCTAGCATATTGAAAAAAATCTGAAGATTCAGAAAATTATATTACATGCATATAAGAGGAATGACCACTAAGAAAAATTGTTCTCAAGAAAATTCAGCAAACACCAGAACATAAAGCAAGCAAGACAAATGAAAAGATCAAAATATAGTGATACACACACACACACATGCCTCCCTTCCAGCTGAAGGGGTTTTAGTCTTACGGGTTATTCAGTGACCCTGTTGATGCTGGTGCCACATAAAAAGCACCCAGTGTACTCTGTGAAGTTGTTGGCATTAAGAAGGGTATCCAGCCATAGAAAGCAAGCTAAGGCACATGAGTGGAACCTGATCCAGCTGCCCAGCATGAAGAACTGATATCAAACAATGATGATGAATTATATATAAGAGCATGCTCATGGTTGAGTGCTTGTGCAAGCACTCAACTATGATTTCTGATCTCAAAAACAACTATAAGCTAAAAAAGTTCACCGCATAATTTCTTATTTCCTTGTCATTTATAGAATCTCTTATTACCAGTGGGCAACTCAACTGATGCTTTGTTCTGAAGCAGATGTATATTAAGTTTTAACACCAAGTTATCACTATGCCTGAACAAAAAGTGTGTGTGTGTGTGTGTGTGTGTGTGTTCCTCGGTTTTTATGAAAAGAATGTCTTTTACACAACAGAACGGAAAGGAACATTTAAGAAAATACTTTGAAAGATGACCAAAAAGGAAAACAGTTCAGATAATTTTCCTGCTATCAAACTTCCATCTATGTTTGAGGTATGTGCTGAAATGGAAAGACGAGCAAGATCTCACATTATCGCAAATCCATGATGCCAACTGGGGCTGTGTAAAAAGTATTACTATCACAGGCTGCCATTATCTGTTGCCTATAAATCTGAAGTGGGGGAATTTGTGTATGTTTTAAATAATTCAACTGTGTTTATGAGTGCTCCAGGGGAAAAGCATGAATATCACAGCTTCCCCATTATCCATTGCCTATACTTCAGGGGGGAGAAGGAGTTGTGTGAGAGGGCATCATCATCACCATCTAGCATTCTTTTTTCCATGCTGGTATAGGTTTGATAGTTTGACAAACTCTCACACACATTTTTACTTTCAGTTTCTGTCTACCTACATCCATTTACAAGGCTTTGACTGGCTCAATGCTCTAGTAGAAGACAACTTGCTTTAGGTGCCACAAAATGGAACTGAACCAAAGACCACATAATTAGGAAGTAAGCTTCTTAACTAAACAGCTACACCTAAATATAGTTCTATATTTAAGAGATGAGGAATTTACATTTGATGGATATTTGTCCTCATCTTATTTGTTGTTAACACGCTTCGGCTGATATACCCTCCAGCCTTCATCAGGTGTCTTGGGGAAATTTCGAACCTGGGTTCTCATTCCTAATGTATTTTTCAATGATTATTATTATTATTATTCAGGTCACTGCCTGGAACAAACTCGGAATCTTGGGGTTAGTATCCCATGCTCTTAACCACTATGTCATATGCCCATGGGCATATGGTGTAGTGGATAATAATATAGTAATAATAACATCGTAAAATACCTTAGGAATGAGAACCCAGGTTTGAAATTTCCCCAAGACACCTGATGAAGGCTGGAGGGTATATCAACCGAAACGTTGTGTTAACAACAAACAAGATGAGGTCAAATATCCATCAAATGTAAATAATATACAAGAGCTACACCTAAACACCTGAATGTGTGAAAACACATTTTTCACAATTTATCTTGTAGTCTCCACTCCACCTATTTTACTAACTTCATCTATAAACATTTTATCTTGAAAAAATGCTTCTCATAATTTATAATCAAGTGTCAGGTTTTATATGAAAGAGGAAGTACAACTGAATTCCAATTATATATATATTTATTAAATTTATAAACTTCAATTCTGAATTTGTTTAGTCTTGGTCAGCTGGCAGGAAAGCCAGTGTGCTGGCAGAGTTGTTAGCATGCCAGGCAAATGTCTTTACATTCTGGGTTCAAATTCTGCTAAGGTCAACTCTGCTTTTTATCCTTTCAAGGTCGATTAAAATAAGTACCGGTTAAATACTGGAGTGAATGTAATCAACTTACCTTCTCTTCCAAAATTGCTGGCCTTGTGCTAAAAGTTAAAATCAATACTTACTAAATAATTTATTTGTAGAGGGAACCTGTGGTGGAGGAAGACATGGGATGAGGCGATGAAGCATCGTCTTTGAACTTTGGGCCTCACAGAGGCAATGACTAGTGACCAAGACCTTTGGTAATATGCTGTGCTTGAGAAGACCCGTCAAGCCTAGTGAAATCATAGCTGTGGCTGTTGCTGGTGTTACGTAACTGGCCCTGTGCCAGTGGTATGTAAGAAGCACCTTTCTAGTGTTGGGCCTCATGGAGGCAAAGTGGCTGATGCCAGTGGTGTCCGCCAAATCAGAAAGATCCAAAAATCATCATTACCATCATTTAATGTTTTCCATGCTGGCATGGGTTGGACGATTTGATAGGATCTATCAAACCAGAAGAGCTGCACTAGGCTCCAACTATCTGTTTTGGTAAGGTTTCTATGACTGGATGCCCTTCCTAATGCCACCCACTTCACAACCAGCTTCTCTTTATGTGGCACCAGCACGGGTATGGCACAGTAAATAAATACAAATTTAGAGTGGGATCCAGGATTTATCTGTTTTGAAGTCACCTAAAGACAGAACCTTGCAACCATTAAAGAAATGGTTCTGCTCAATATGCAGAAAAGGAAACTGCTGTCAAACCATCCAATCCATGGAAAATAGGAGTTAAATGGTGATGATGATGATGATATATTTATGAGCTGACGACTGGTAAAAGTTCATTTGATAAAAAGCAAACGTGAGGCATATCAATGAAAGATAAATATACATTCATTTATGTATGATGCCAATTGTTATGATAATTATCTTTTTGTTTCATTCATTGGAGTGTGACCATGCTGGAGCATTGGCTTAAAGTGTTTAGTTGAACAAACTGACTCCTGTACTTTTGCTAAGTTGTGGGAGACATAAACAAACCAGCACCGGTTGTCAAGCAGTGATGGGGGACAAATGCAGACACACACACACACGTGATGGACTTCCACAGTTTCCATCTATCAAATTCACTCACAAAAAGTACAGGACCATAGAAGATCCTTGCCCAATGTGTCACACGATGGAACTGAACCCAAGACCTGGTAGTTGGAAAGCAATCTTCTTAACCACATTGCCATGCCTGTACCTTGTAATCACAACGTTTAGAGATGAGAAATGCAACCCAAGAAGACAACATAAGGGGAGGAAACATATTTTGGAAATTGGAACTAAGATAAATATACAAAATTAATTAGCAAACAGACATCACTGGTAACTTCGTCATATTCAGTCACTGTAATTAAAAGTGCTAATAACAAATTGATTTTTTCTACATTAAAAGAAAACAAAATCTGTAATGGTTTTTGATTGAGGCATGAGAGCAATAATTTTAAGGGAAGCAGGATTAGTCAAAGCCATTGACCCTAGTATGTGACTGGTGCTTTATGTTATCAACCCTTGAGGGTTTGAAGCCAGAATGTAAAGTGTTGGAGCAAATACAGCATGGCATTTGGTCCAACATTCTAATGATTCTGGTGGCAAAAGCTAGCAGAATGGTCGACATGCCAGGTGAAATGCTTAGCGGTATTTCATCTGTCTTTACGTTCTGAGTTCAAATTCCACCAAGGTCGACTTTGCCTTTCATCCTTTTGAGGTTGATAAATTAAGTACCAGTTGTGTACTGGGGTCGATCGAATCGACTGGCCCCCTCGCCAAAACTTTCAGGCCTTGTGCCTAGAGTAGAAAAGATTCTAATGATTCTGCTAAATAATAATAATCCTGAAATTTGCAGGGAGGTGGTAAGTTGATTACATCAACCCCAGTGCATAACTGGTACTTATTTATTCGATCCTGAAAGGCAAAGTCGACCTCAGCAGATCAGAATGTAGTGGCAGACAAAATACCACTAAGCATTTCATCCGGCATACTAACGATTCTGCGAGCTTGCTGCCTTATTAATATTAATAATGGTTTCAAATTTGGCACAAGGCCAGAAAATTTGGGGCAGTGGGCAAGTCAGTTACAATGATCCCAGTGATTGACTGCTACTTATTTTATCAACCCCAAAAAGATAAAAGGCAGGCAGGATTTGAACCCAGAACATAAAGATGCATGAAAGGCAATCAACCATTCTGACTGGCATGCTAATGGTTCTTTCAGCTCACAACCCAAATAATAATAATAATCCTTTCTGCTAAGGACACAAGGCCTGAAATTTGTGGGGAGGGGGCTAGTTGATTACATCGACCCCAGTGTTTCACTGCTACTTAATTTATTGGCCCTGAAAGGGTGAAAGGCAAAGTTGACTTTGGCAAAATTTGGATGATAGTAATAATAATAATAACTTACGTTTGATACTGTATATGCACCAGGATTCATAAAGCTGGTGAGATCAATGTGCATTTTCCGTTCATTTGAAGAAATATTGATTTTCTGGTAATGAGAATAAAATGGCTAATTAAATAATCATTCCTCATATTTTAATATTCTTGTTTTCATACATCTCCACTGAGATGCCCTTCTTGGATACTGATTCAACTTTAAAAAAGAAAAATGCAAGAAAAAAAAAAAAAGTAGAAAAGGCGCAGGAGTGGCTGTGTGGTAAGTAGCTTGCTTACCAACCACATGGTCCCGGGGTTCAGTCCCGCTGCGTGGCACCTTGGGCAAGTGTCTTCTACTATAGCTTCGGGCTGACCAAAGCCTTGTGAGTGGATTTGGTAGACGGAAACTGGAAGAAGCCCGTCGTATATGTATATATATATATATGTGCGTGTGTGTGTATTTGTTTGTCTCCCCCAGCATCGCTTGACAACCGATGCTGGTGTGTTTACGTCCCTGTAACTTAGCGGTTCGGCAATAGAGACCGATAGAATAAGTACTAGGCTTGCAAAGAATAAGCTCGGGTCAATTTGCTCGACTATAAAGGCGGTGCTCCAGCATGGCCGCAGTCAAATGACTGAAACAAGTAAAAGAGTAAAGAGTATCTATAGGGCTTGGCTCTTTGTTGGTTACGACAATGAGTGTTCCAGTTGAACCAATCAACAGAACAGCCAGCTCATGAAATTAAATAAGCTAGGCTCTCCACAGACGTACATACCATTAACCCATTCATTACCAACCTGTCCGCAGTCAGCTGAAACATTTTTGGACTCAAATGACCAACTCAGCCGAAGCCGGCCAAGTGAACCCATTGATATTTAAATATAAATTTCAGCACAAATCTCGTTAGTACATTTGTGAAAACACTTGATTTCACTTAGTAAATAGTCAAGTTACAGTATCTGATGTTGTTTGATGTAATATCTGAGCTGTGCGAATTTTGGGCAATTTTTTTCCACATTTTTTCTTTGGCAATTTTTTTCATCTTTTAAAATGGATACCAGTTTCATGCTATCAAGCAGTGATTCTGGATTTGAGGACTTTACAATGGAAGATATGGAGAAATCAAGCAAATATAAGCTTGTTTGATCACTGCAGAAAGTAAACAAACCGAGAAAAAAGAAAGCTTGTGGTTTACATGTATTTACCTGTAATTAGAGTCACTTTGAGACAAACGTTATGCAATAGAATTGATTAAGAACCTTTTCTTCAATTAAATAAAATAGTTACAGTTACTTAACCCTTTTGTTACCAACCAGCTCTGGCTCTGAGTACAAATGTCTATAAGTTTTGAATTAAAATCTTCCACCAAACCTTAGTCACAATTTATGTTCCTAACACTAGCTGAATGATAACTAAGTTATTTTACTAAGTTCTTTGTTATATTTAAAGTAATTGAAAGAAACATAGAACATCTCAACAGAAAATACAATAACAAAAGGGTTAATGAAACCAGTCTAAATTCCTGATGGTTTTAGAATTTAACTGAAACTCATTAGGGGTTTGTTTTACTTAGAAATATAGTAACGAAAGGGTTAATGTAGTTCTCAGGGAGATTCAGTATGACACAGAATGTGACAAAGTTGGGCCCTTCTGAATTACAGGTACAACTCATTTTTGCCAGCTGAGTGGATTGGAGCAACGTGGAATAAAGTGTCTTGCTGAAAGACAAACGTGCCACTGGGAACTGAATTCAGGATCTCACGATCATCAGCTGAATAACTTATAAGCCAGCCTCCTTCATAATACCACAAGGCATTTTCTCCAATGCTCTACTGATTCTACCAATCTACTGCAGCAGAAGTGTGGGTTTCAAATTCTGATACAAGGCCTGAAATTTCAGAGTAAGGACTAAGCCGATTACATCAACCCCAGTGCATGACTGGTACTTATTTTATTGACCCTGAAAGGATGAAAGGCAAAGTCATCTTCAGTGGCATTTGAACTCAGAATGGAAACACGGATGAAATGCCGCCAAGCATTTTGTCCAGCACGGTAATGATTCTGCCAGCTTGTTGCCTTACTGTAGGATAATTATTAATTAGTTCATTAAATATCCCATAAATAATAATGCTCATTATTAATGATGTGCAACTATGCAAAATACTATGAAACATTAGTTCTGAAATTCTTTGATATTGGCTCCACAGAAATCAGTGAAAGTATGACAGCAATAAGGTCTTTCTGGTGCCAAACTGTCTTAAATTTTGATTTGTTACATACAAAGACTGGCCTTTTTCTGAGCCCAAAACCAATATTAAAGAAAATATGAGACTGTAAGACACAGACTGGTTCAGAAGTTGGTAAAATTAAAGAAATAAAATAAGTTACACCTAATTAATTATTTTTTCAAATTAAAAATTACTATTTCTGTTAGACATAGGAAGGGTTTAGAAGGATTGGTAAACTCCTTTTCAAGGAACATTCAGTTTTTAAACTGAACTCAGCTTTCATCGATACTCGCTGTCCACCCAAAGTTGTACGTCTTGCACATAGGGAGAATGAATTGGTAAAGTACAAACATGAATGACCCTATGGTCATGTGTTTGAACCTTGTCACCTTACACTTGCGTCACAGCACTAGCCAAGGTACGTTACTCTGCACACCCCAGTTTGCCAGATTAACAAGCTTCTTCAATTAATAAACCAATATGAAACGAGAACAGGTAAGACTAACAACTGACTATGAAAACAATTAGATACTCTAACCAAATACAGGAATCCCTTGCCATTTCACGGTTCACCTATTGCGGTTTATTAGTCAAGCTTACATCAATCCCTCCGTGGTGGTGTTGTGCATTTATAATAAAAGAAATATATACAAATTATAAAAATATACAGTACAGTAGCGTTTCTACTTTGTGGATTTTCACCTATCGCAGGGGGTTTGGGAACGTGACACCTGTGATAGTCGAGGGATTACTGTATAGCACTTTGAGAACTAGAATAAACTAAAATCAACACCGATTCCTGGGAAATAAAGCTGAATAAAAGAATAAAAACTTACATGAATTGGCTGGAAGCGAGGATATTCTTCTCTAAAGTCTTTATTATGAAGATTCCTGATTGTGTGGAAGAGGTCCTCTCTCTCATTGAAAGCCTAGCAAGTGAAAAACAGAAAAAGGACAGAGTATGGCTATGAGTGAAATCTATATTGTTTTTATAGAATTCAGATTGAGGATGCAAACCAGTTTATATATTACAGTTCTATCTTTAAGAGATGAGGAATTATTTACATTATTTAGATTTGACGGATATTTGTCCTCATCTTTGTTGTTAACACAATGTTTCGGCTGATATACCCTCCAGCCTTCATCAGGTGTCTTGGGGGAATTTCGAATCTGGGTTCTCATTCCTAAGGTATTTTTCGATGTTATTATTATTATTATTATTATTCAGGTCACTGCCTGGAATCGAACTCGGAATCTTGGGGTTAGTAGTCCGCGCTCTTAACCACTATGCTATATGCCCGTGGGCATAATAATAATAACATCGAAAAATACCTTAAGAATGAGAACCCAGGTTCGAAATTTCCCCAAGACACCTGATGAAGACTGGAGGATATATCAGCCGAAACGTGTTAACAACAAACAAGATGAGGACAAATATCTGTCAAATGTAAATAATGCAGTCTATAGATATTTCAAACTCTTCTAGATAGGCAAGGATGGAGAGACATTCTTTTACTTGTTTCTATCAATGGACAGTAGCCCTGGGAGGCTTTAATCAATCACATCAAAGTAAATTATGATGCAGTCTAGAATGGATCTTATCAATCTTGATTGATGATCGGCTAAGTTACATGGCAGAGACAAAGAGCATTGTTTTTCCAATAGAATCAAACAGATAGGTGGACACTTACAAATATCATCATCATCGTTTAACGTCTGTTTTCGATGCTGGCATGGGTTGGACGGTTTGACTGAGGACTGGCAAGTCAGGCGGCTTCACCAGGCTCCAATCTGATCTGGCAAGGTTTCTACAGCTGGATCCCCTTCCTAACACCACCCACTCCGAGAGTGTAGCAGGCGCTTCTTATGTACCACCAGTATGGGGACCAGTCAGGCAGCACTAATATCAACCACACTCAAATGGTGCTTTTTAGGTGCCACTGGTATGGGAGCCAGTCTGGCAGCACTGGCATCAGCCATGACTACGATGCCAGTGCCGCATCAATTTAAAATATCCCAACTGATAGATGAGTGTTGAAGTATTCAAGCACCCACTACACTCCAAAAGTGTAGTGGGTGCTTTTTATGTGCCACTGACATGGGAGCCAGTCAGGCAGCACTGGTATCAGCCACATTCGGATGGCGCTTTTTACGTACTACCGGGGATGGGGTGGGGGACTGGCACCACACACATGCATGAAGAGTGAGCACCTGCACAGCTTTTGTTTACCAATTGCACTGACAAAGAATTTGTTTGCTTGAAGCTACAATAGAAGGGACTTGCCCAAGATGCCACACAGGAGATTGAACCAGAAACCATTTGTACGGTAAATGAACTTCTGATCCACACCAGTGAGGATCTCTCATCAGAGGGGAGAAAGGTAAAATCTTCTAGCTTTCATTTTCTTTTATTTTTTTCAGTCATTAGACTGCGGCCATGCTGGGGCACCACCTGGAAGGATTTTAGTCAAATGAATCGACCCCAAGACATTTTGTTAAGCCGGGTACTCGTTCTTTCGATCTCTTTTGCTGAACTGCTAAGTTACAGGGACATAAACACACTAACACCAGTTGTCAAGCGGTGGTGGGGAACAAACACATACATTCATGCCCACACATGGTGGGCTTCTTACAGTTTCCATTGATCAAATCCACTCATAAGGCTTTGGCCAGACCAAGACTATACTAGAAGACATTTGTCCAAGGTACCGTGTAGTGGAACTGAACCCAAAACCATGTGATTGGGAAGTAAATCATCATCATCATCGTTAAACGTCCGCTTTCCATGCTAGCATGGGTTGGACGATTTGACTGAGGACTGGTGAAACCGGATGGCAACACCAGCCTCCAATCTGATTTGGCAGAGTTTCTACAGCTGGATGCCCTTCCTAACGCCAACCACTCAGAGAGTGTAGTGGGTGCTTTTACGTGTCACCCGCACGAAGGCCAGTCAGGCGGTACTGGCAACGGCCACGCTCAAAATGGTGTATTTTATGTGCCACCCGCACAGGAGTCAGTCCAGGGGCACTGGCAACGATCTCGCTCGAAATTCCTATGAAGGCCAGTCAGGCGATACTAGCAACAGCCACACTCAAAATGGTGTATTTTATGTGCCACCCGCACAAGAGCCAGTCCAGGGGCACTGGCAACCATCTCGCTCGAAAATCCTATGAAGGCCAGTCAGGCGGTGCTGGCAACGGCCACGCTCAAAATGGTGTATTTTATGTGCCACCCGCACAAGAGCCAGTCCAGGGGCACTGGCAACGATCTCGAAAATCCTTACACATGTCACGGGCACAAGTGCCAGAAACGCGATGCTGGGTACAGGTGCCATCCCTATTTCGCTTGCCCCAATAAGTCTTCGCAAGCTGAGTTCCGTGTCCAATGAAGGAGACGACGTTGGCACGGGTGCCAGTCGTTGAATTTAGTTCGATTTCACTTGCCTCAACAGGTCTTCGCAAGCAGAATTTAGTGTCCAATGTAGGAAATGTACGCATGAGTGGGCTGGCTACACCCCTGGCAGAGGCCTTGGATTTAATCAATGAAAATCCAGCTGCAACACAAATAACTGGAAAAATGCAATTTCGGAGCAAACTAATTGTAAAATTTCTTAGTTTTTTTAAAAAAATATTTAACTATTTGGTAAGGAAGAAGTGGTCAGTGATGATGACCCTGTGGGAGCAATCTGGTGGATGTTTCTTTTAAACAGTTGGAATTGATAGCTACAGATAAAAGATGGTCAATGATAGGGGTCAAGGGGGTTGACATTAAGGGTGGAGGGCAGAGATAAGACAAGCATAGAAATAGCAGTGATTGGAATTTTACCTTCATTTTTAAAAGAACCAATAATTGTGTGCGCAGGATCATTCCTTGGTAAGTGCCAAAGGTATTTGATTCGTCTGGGTTCCTCATATGCTACAACATTGGAAATATGGCATACACATCAGACAAAATTACAAAAACCACAACGAACAATTAGACAAACAGACTGAAAGGGAATAAAATAATATGGCCGTCATAAAAAAAAACAAAACATCTCTAGTGTTTTTAACAAGTGGACGATAGTTATGTTGTGCCTTGGGAGGGTCATAATTCCAATAATAGTAACATATGCACTAGTTCAATACCACTTCTTTATTGTTAGTCAGTTGGTTAAATATTTGACCAACTAATTAATCAATTGTTTGTTAATATGCTGATTAAACAATTGATTGGTCAGCAGACTTTGAAGAGAGAGAGCAAGTCTCTATTTAAACCAATATATTTAATGCTTATACAATAACAAGTGTAACAACACAAATAATAAAGCCAATTTGTTAAGCAATTAGATTAAGAACCACACAGATTATCACTATCATCATTTAATGTCCGTTTTCCACGTCGGCATGGTTACAGCTCCCTTTTCTAGATTCACAACACTTTTATGATTAGTTTTGATAAAAATCTTCTGTTCAATTGGTAAGGACCTTAAGCATTTAGCTAGTGTTAGTATATTTTTAATTAAGTCTGTTTAGAAATGTAATCACAGTATCACAAATCAACCAGACCACCAGATGCTGTTATACACCACTGATTACAATGCACTTCCAATTCTCTCTTGATTGCACCATTCTTTCCATCTTGACCCAATTTAAATCATCTTCCTATCATCATGGAGGCCTTTTGAGTGGTGTTTTTCTGTTCTCCTGGATATCACTCAGTAACTACACAGGTCCACCTGAAGTCTGTGGATCCTTGCAACATGTCCGGCCCAGAAGAACTTGTGCTTTCAGGACTCTGCAATCACATCATCCACTCCACTCTGTTCTGTTCTTGAATTACCTTATTCTGAATGTGCTCGTGGGGATATTTTTAGCATGGATCTTTCACTGACCCTTTGCATCAGAGCCAATCAATGTTCTATCCTCTTCATAGCAGCCCACATCTCACTTGCGTATAAGAATGCATGCAGGGCTGCGATATTTTGGTAAATTGAAAATGTAGTTAGTATCTTTAATTCTGTCAGATACACTAACTATTGGACTATAACCAGATTAGGAAGAAATATTTAAAGACTGTCACCTTTGGGAGGACACAAAAGACGGATTACTCACCATAGGAGCATAGGGGTCATAGTCGTCCACAACAGGGAAACCATTGTGGCTCTCATGGAGGAGAACATCCATCACTCGACCGACTTGCTCGACTCGTTGCAGCACTGTAACAGGATGACTCATCACTTCACTGTAAAAGAAAACAAAATAAAAGCCTCAAAGATACTTCCTTGCAAGTACGGAGTCCTGGTTAGACAGCTTTTCAGGTGAGATACTTTTGGTGTTATGTAAATGGGAGATAAATATAAAAATGCCAACTCAGAACAAATAACATACACCATCAGGACCATAACCATTTAATGTCTGTCTTCCATTTTGGTATGAGGGGGTCCCAACCTTATTTTGCTTGTGGACCCCCTAGGAGCTATCTTATCTGTAGACCCCATATATGCACATGTAAATTTTTGAAACAAACTATTTGTTTGTAGGTTAATAAAAACTAACAATGAAACAATTTCGTTATATTCCAAATACAAATCCTGAACATTTCAATAAATACAAGTAAACAAAATTTATATCTGGACCCACAAATTACAATTTTTTACTCGTGGACACCCTGAGGGTCCATGTAAACCCCAGTCGGGAACCCCTGGGTTAGATGGTTCAACGGGAACTGATAAGCCAGAGAGCTGCACCAGGCTCCAGTCATCTGTTTTGGCTTGGTTGCTATGGCTTGATTCCCTTCCTAATGCCAACCACTTCACAGAGGGAACTGGGTGCTTCTTATGTGGCACTGGTAGGTTTTACAGGAGTAATATAATTTGCATCGACCAAGTTTGATGAGTTGATTGCCTAAGTAAGGTGTCAGTTGAATGAAAAGCAAAGTCTTTAATGGGATTTGAACTCAGAACGAAACAAAACGAAATAAAGTTAGGAAGCAATAAGTCTAAAACTGTTCTGACTCACTTCTCCCTCCTCAAACACTTTTGTTTATAATATTCATAAATATTGATTATAAAGTTTAAGGACACACTACTACTTAATGCAGCATATGAGAGAGAGAGAGAGAGAGAGAATTAAGGGAAAGAGCAAGCCTGCCATTATATTTAACTTACTTGGCATTCAATGAAGATGCAAGATCAGATGGCTGCCATCCAAGCAATGGAACTCCTCCAAGATGTATGTGAATATCATAGATACCCTGTGCAGGAAAAAGAAGAAGAGAAACAAAATGAAAGAAATAAATATAGGTGAAAAAAAAAAATTAAATAAACAATAGCATTCCAAATAAATTTAGAATATTATTCCAGCAGAAAATTAAATTAAATAACATTTTCCAGAAACAAGAGTAACATCACTTTTATGGTTTTCCATCATGTTTTCAACAATTTATAAGAATTTCTACTTCACCACCCAGTACCCTGCCATGTTCCTCAGGTATCTGCACCACGGTCTTTTGACAATGGTAAAGAATAGCATTTATATACTTCATCAGTTTGATGTGTAAAGTGTTTACAATTTGAATTGTGTCAGTGTTTTTTTTTTTTGTGTTGTTTGCATTTTGTGTGAAGTGTTGGAGGGTGATGGTGTTGTCCAAGCATCTACTCTATGAATTGTGTTCATCATTTAACGTCTGTTTTCCATGCTGGCATGGGTTGGATGGTTTGACAGAAGCTGGTAAGGCCAGGGACTGCACCAGGTTCCATCGTCTGTTTTGGCATGGTTTCTACAGCTGGATGCCCTTCCTGATGCCTACCACTCCAAGAGTGTAGTGGGTGTTTTTTTTATGTGGCACCAACACGGGTGTTTTTCATGTGCTTTTTACATGCACCATCCCCAGCGCTTTTTATATGGCACCATCACCAGTGTGTTTCACACGGCACCATCATCAGTGTTTTTCCCGTGACTTTTTGGGTGCTAGTGGATGAAATGTGGTGGTGGGGAGTACGTTGATGGAGTAGAGTCTCTCATGGACAAGCACTACAAGGTGGTCTCGGGATATCAGTTCTGTTGTGGTGGGTCGGTCTTCTTCAATTCAGCAATGTGCCAGATATCTCAGTCCTTTGTCATCTCCTTTGTAAAGGTTCAGTGTTTTAAGACTGGCCTTCAATACATCATCCTCTGTCTTCCTGCGTCCCTCTCTTCCAAATCTTCCTTCCAATTTAAGTGACTGGTGGTACTTTATGCAAATGCAGTTTACAGCAGTTGCATAAAATGTCTGCCTGAAAGTCACAGACAGGTGAGAACAACTTGCCCCAAATCCCATTCAGGAGAGATGGATATTGATATTTCAATTTTTGTGGCTTCTGAACATCACATCACATAAAACAAATCAGGGAGGATGTGAATCACCAGTCTATGACAAATAGTATAAGAACCATTTGCTAGTATGCCACAGTGATGCATATGTACGATTAGATTCAAATTATGAATACATCAGGTGTGTCATCATCATCATTTAACATCTGTTGTCCATGCTGGCATGCGTTGGATGGTCTGACCAGAGCCGGCAAGCTGGAAGGCTGCAGTCTGGTTTAGCATGGTTTCTACAGCTAGATGCACTTCCTAACGCCAATCACTCCGAGAGTGTAATAGGTGCTTTTACGTGCCACCCGCACAGGTGCCATTTGCATGACACCGGTATCTGTTATGACTGCAGTTTTACTTGGCTCAATGGGTCTTCTTCCCAAGCACAGCATAATGCCAAATGGACTCAGTCACTGCTTCTGTGAGGCCCAACGCTCGAAGCCCAGCATAATGCTAAATGGTCTTATCCTTACCTCTGTGAGGCCCAACGCTCAAAAGGTGCTTTTACATGTCACCTTTTATGTGTGATTGATAATGTTTACAACACTAGTGCTGCTGCCAATTGATAAGTCTGTGGCATACTAGCAAATAGGTTCTTTCACTATTTGTATACAGTCATGAACTAGCAATTCAGTTTGCACCTGACTTGCATGTGATTCAGGTATGTCATGTTAATAAGCTGCAAAAATGGCGAAATATCAATATCCATCGCTCCTGAATGGGATTAGGGATGAGTTGTCTCACCTGTCTATGACATTCGGGTGTTTTAACACCCACAGCTTTGAGGGAGTCATCCCCACTGTGCTATGCCGCAGTCTACGGGTGAACAAGCTAAACACATACATTGGGTATGTGTGATTGATTAATATATATAAAAGAAAAAAATCAACAAAACAAATGTCAAAAAACAAACTGCAAAAATTAGAGCCTCTGATTTACACTATTTGCCAAGTTTTATCGAATAGGAATGGGGGAAAGAAAAGCCCTTACCTCATTAAAACAGTCTCCCACCCATTTTGCCATGATGATAGTCAACATAATAGGGAGACCGTAAGAGATGTTGGCCGTGGCTTCAATTATGATGACAGTCAGACTTATAGTCATACGAACAACACCACCTGTTTTTAATACAAAAGAAAGAAGATTCATTTTCAATAATTTTTTTTATCACCACTTTATTTTGCATTTTCCATGCTTGCATATAAAAGACCATCATCACCATTTAATATCCATGTTTGCATGGGTTGGACAGTTTGACAAACACTGGCAAACTAGAAGGCTACTCCAGACTCCAGTCGTCTATTTTGGCATGGTGTTGATGGCTGGATGCCATTCCTAATACCAACCATTTCACAGAGTGTACTGTGTGCTTTTTACATTTTATAATTTACAAGATGTTTTATTATAAAATAAATAACCATGTAACATTATTTTTTTTGGTTATAAAAAATTTAGTTGCTAAACACATTTTAAATCTGCTTTGTTTACAGTATTAAACTCAGCCACTCATTGTAGTTCTAGTGTCAGATCTGTTGAGCTGAGCAGAGTGAAATGTCTAGGCTATGGGGATCCCACAAGGCCTAACTGGTTGGCTGTAAACCATGGACAGCCTCAATCAACTAGTTGCCATCCAATCAACCGATAACAGCAGTACTATCACTTTATATTAGAGTATCTCTTTATTCTTTTCTGCATGGCTGCAGTCGAATGACTGAAACCAGTAAAAGTAGAAAAGAATAAAAAGATACTCTAATATACCTGCTGTACATCTCCAGACTTTCTATTCCACATCCATTTTCTCATGTAGGTTTTCTTGGAGAGAATTTCGTAAATAGAACACTTGCTGTGCTTAGTCTTAATTTTAACTCACAAATGGATTGATTACCATTTTCTAATTACAACATATTAATACAAACAGAGTACAGAATCTTTAACAATAACATGAAGCAGAATGGAAAGGACCGATTCTTACCAAGCATAGCTGCAGCACCAATCAAAGCATATTTTCCTGGATCTGCAAGTTTCTGAAATTTAAAGAGAAAAGTCAATAATAGAAGTTTTTGAGTAAGCAGTGTTAAATTGATAATATGAAGTCTGTGGAGCAACAACTAGCTAAGCTGACAGGGATCTGTCTTGCTGACAGGGACCTGTCTTGCTGACAGGGATCTGTCTTGTTGGTCATGGGGGCAGGGGTTATATCTTATTATTGATATCAAGTCAATGAAATATGCTGTGATTGAGAAGACCCGACAACTAAAGTGAGATCGCAGCCACATATGTCTGGCCCTGATGCATTGGGCGATATGATATGCTAGAGAAGACCTGTTGAGTCAAGTAAAATCAATATCGTAGCTGTGGCCAGTACCTCCCATGCCGGTGGCACATAAAAAAGCACCATCCGAATGTAGCCAATTCCAGTACCCACTGACTGGCCCCTGTGCCAGTGGCATGTAAAAAGCACCATCCGAACGTGATCGATGCCAGGCCTGCCTGACCGGTTCCTGAGCTGGTGGAATGTAAAAAGCACCATCCAAATGTGGCCGATGCCAGTACCCACTGACTGGCTCTTATAGTAAAAAGGTGTGAAAACACCCAGTTCGTCCAGTGTCACCATCTATTAAAAATCTCAGACATTGAGTTTTTTGACTTGTCAGTGAGATGTACCTAAGAGAGGCAACTCTGAATGAACTTAATAAAACTATATTACCATAAGAGATATTTTTCTCTCCACAGTAACTGCAGTGTATTTGCCTTTTAGCAGTTGAAATATGTGACAAACATATTTCAACGAACCTAAAATATACATTATATATATATATATATATATATACATACACACACACACACACACACGATAGGCTTCTTTCAGTTTCTGTCTACTAAATCCACTCACAAGGCTTTGGTCGGCCCGAGGCTACAGCAGAAGAAACTTGCCCAAGGTGCCACGCAGTGGGACTGAACTGGGAACCATGTGGTTGGTAAGCAAGCTACTTACCACACAACCACTCCAGCACCTATAGTTAATTTGAAATATTTCACTTACAAATCAGACATAAAAATAATATCAATAGTAATTCAGAATCAGTTATTTTCCCATTTTTTTACATTTTCTAACTGGTGTATCCATGTATCTACCCTACAGCAGAACATCTATCTGTCCCCTCTATACCTTAAACCTTTCAAATGGCATAAAGCTCCCCCCACCAATACTACTCACCATTTGAAGGGTTTTTGTCTTTGAAGATATTTGGTGACCCTGTTGATGCTGGTGTCACATAAAAAGCACCCAGTACACTCTGTAAAGTGGTTGGCATTGGGAAGGACATCCAGCTGTAGAAACAATCCCAAAACAAATAGTGGAACCTTGAGTGGCTCTTGGCCTTGCAGGCTCCATGTGAAAGCATCCAACCCAGGCCAGAATGGAAAGTGGACATTAAAATAATGCTGTTGCTGATAATGATAACATTTATTCTTAAATGTTTCTGTTTTTAGCATACCTAACTATTCACTAAATGCCATTTCTTGTTAGATACTCTCTGTTTCTTTCAATTAATTTTAAATATAATAAAGAATTTAGTAAAATAACTTAGTTATCATTAAACTAGTATTAGGAACATAAATTGTGACTAAGGTTTGGTGGAAAATTTTGATTCAAAACTAATGAAAACAAGATATTTGTATTACAGAGTCAGAGGTGGTTTCAGTCGGGTAAATGAATACCAGTTGAACACTGAAGGGATCAATGTAATTAACTTATCCCCTCTCCCAAAATTGCTGGCCTTGTGCCAAAATCTGAAATAAATATTTCTGAGTGAAATTAATATTTTCTCTCTTATTAGCTAAAACAAAACTTTTTTTTTCAATATCAAACAAAACAAAATATTTAATTTAATTTAATTAATATAAATAAAGACACAATATTAAGAAATTTTGTATTGCACTACATACCATATCTGGGAAAACATATCGCATGAAAAGGCCAACAAGCCTTCCCCAAGCTCCACCAATTAGGAAACAGGGAATGAACAGACCACTTGGGATAAGAAGACCATACGTCCACAATGACATTATGAAGTAACATAGACATATAAAGAGTAAAGTTTCCCTTTTGAAAGATGCTGCAATGAAAAACAAAGAACATGGTTTCAGTTAATCCTTCAGCAATCAGATTCCTCTCTGATGCACTTGTATATCTGTCAGTAGAATGGGTCACATCATTCAAAATGTATAGAATTAAATATCCATCACAGCTGGTCTTACCAATTGATTTTGCATGAAGAATACAGTGGCTAACTCTGATGAGCATAAAGTTATATAATCAGTTTCTTACCTAACACTCCATTGTATTCTTTATGCGAAACCAATTGGTAAGACCAGCCGTGATGGATATCTAATACTATACATTTCGGATAACACACACACACACACACACAGATTACAGGCTTCTTTCAGTCTCCATCTACCAAATCCACCCACAAGACTTTGGTCAGCCTAAGGCTTTAGTAGAAGACACTTAGCCAAGGTACCACTGAAGAAGATGGAACAGGAGACCACAAGGTTGGAATAATAATTTCCCCAAAATTGGTAGGGAGGGACTGGTCCATTAAATCTACCTAAGCCCTTTATTTTGTTGACCCTGGAAGAATGAAAGACAAAGTCGACCAGAGCACAATTTGAATAGAGCACATAAAGAGCTGGAGCAAATATACATGCACACACATACATCTATATACATACGCATAAATACATGTATGCGTAATACAATGTATTTATGTGTATATGTGTATGTATATATATATATATATATATATATACACATAGATACTTTATACATACATTTATTCATATATATATATACATAAATACGTTATACATACATTTATTCACATATATATATACATAAATATGTTATACATACATTTATTCATACACACAGACACCTTTAAAAGCATGGGGTTTTACTGGCTAGTGTGACGTGTGTGATTAGAAATAACCTGGGACTTAAACAGCAAATCCACTAGTACGAGACTGATAGAGACGAACACTTTAAAAACACTTTCATACAGATGATAAATATAATTGCCCATGGGAGCAGACACTTTAAACACACAAGAATGTTGTCCTCAGTCACACTTTAACAATCCCATTAAGTACTTACTAGTCTCTTCATGAAATAAACTCTTCACCATTTCTTCTGGTGTCTGAAGTATAATGGTAGCTGTGGAACTGTATTCACCATCTGCACAATAAAACTACAAGAAAAAAAAAATACATATATATATATATATATATACATGCAAATACATACACAAATATATATGCGGACTCATACAAATTAATACATATATACAAATTTTTCTCACACACACAGAGAAATGAGAAGAGTTCTATAGCAAGACCAGACAAACATCATATTTTCTACTCCCCTTCCAATACTGGTATAAGGTTGAAGGGTCATGATAGTACATTAACTCCCTGAAATTACCTCCGCCTCCTCAACAAGTCAGAGATTATGTTAGACCTTGTTTATTAAATTTTTAGCATAGATTCTTTAGCTGGACGCTCTTCCTATTGTCAACCACTTTTGAGAGTCTTTTCCAATTGCATCAAGCTGACCAAAGCCTTATAAAGGAAACTGAATGAACAGAAACTGTATGGAAGCCCAGATGAATTGTAGTAGTAATTCAATAGTTGAGCATCGTCACACACTGCCTGACTGAGAATTAAGTTAATGGTAAAAAAAATTCTGTGGAATTCTCAGCCACTTACATGATAATTCAAAGAATAAGAAGTTCAGTTGATTGAACAACAGAAAAGCCATGGTTGAAAGTTTCAACTGGGATCCATTTTAATATTGGTTTCAAATTCTGGCACAAGGCCAGCAATTTCAGGGGAGGGGTAAAGTCGATTATATTGACCCCAGTATTTCACTGGTTCTTAATTTATTGACCCCGAAAGGATGAAAGGCAAAGTCAACCTTAGCACCATTTAAACTCAGAATGCGCAGCCAAAGGAAATGCCACTAAGCATTTGGTTTTTTTCTCTTTTTCCAGGGTGGTAAAGATTCTGCTAGCTCGCCACTTTGGGGTCAGTTTTAACATTAAGGGTAGTGAAGGCAGCAAGCTTCTTTTGCCCATGCTGGGCAACATGCTCAGCAGCATTTTCTCCGACTTTACATTCTGGGTTCAAATGCTACCAAGGTCAACTGTCTTTCATCCTTTCGGGGTCAATGAAATAAATCCCAGTTGAATCTTGGGGTCGATCTAATAGACTTACCCCCTTCCCCAAAATTGCTGGTGTTTTGCCAAAACTTGAAACCAATATTAAGGGTGGTGAAGACGGCAGGCTGGCAGGATTGCTAGCATTCTGGGCAAAATGTTTGGTGGCACTTCATCGATTTCAAGGTCAAATAAGTATGAGTTGAGCACTGGGGCTAATGCAATCAACTGGCCCCTCCCCAAACACTGAAGGTCTCATGCCAAAATTTGAAATCAATATTAATGATAGGTGGTGAGCTGGCAGAATTGTTAGCACACCGGGGCGAAATGCTCAGAGGTATTTTGTCTGTCTTTACGTTCTGAGTTCAAATTCCGCCGAGGTTGACTTTGCCTTTCATCCTTTCGGGGTCGATAAATTAAGTACCAGTTGTGTACTGAGGTTGATCTAATCAACTGGCCCCCCTCCACCAAAATTTTGGGCCCTGTGCCTAGAATAGAAAAGAATATTTGTTATCCTAAAGGTGGTGAGCTGGCAGAAATGTTAGCATGCCGGGCAAAATGCTTAGTGGTATTTCATCTGTCTTTACGTTCTGAGTTCAAATTCCACTGAAGTCAACTTTGCCTTTAACCCTTTCAGGGTCGATTAAATAAGTACCAGTTATGCACTGGGGTCAATGTAAATCAACTTAATCCTTTTGTCTGTCCCCTCTGTGTTTAGCCCCTGTGGGCAATAAAGAAATAAGTATTAAGGATAGTGAAAGACAAGATCAACAGAGTGACAAACAAAATTCTTTGTGGTAATTATTTACCGATCTTATGTTCTCTGTCCAAATGCTGCTAATGTTAACTTTACCATATCACTACTTGGAACCTAAGGCAAGTGACTTCTACTGGTCTTGGACCAACCAAAAAGCCTTTTGAGTAGTTTTGGTAAACAGAAACTGAAAGAAACCCTTCATATGTGTGTGTGTGTGTGTGTGTGTGTGTGTGTTTGAACCCCACCATATTTGACAACCTGTGTTCGTGTGTTTATGTCCCTGTCACTTAGCAGTTTGGCAAAATTCACCAATAGAATAAGTACCAGGCTTAAAAAAAAGTACTGGGGGCAATTCATTCAACCAAAAGTTCTACAAGGTGGTGCCCCAGCATGGCCACCATCTGATGAATGAAACAAGTAAAAGATAATCAATAAAAAGAGTCCTAACGAAGCACTGAGGTCAATTTAATCAACCGTTTCCTCCCATCAAACCTTTTACTGTGATACCAGCACCAGCACCAGAGGGGTTGTCTTAATTCAGGCAAGTCAAAAGCTTCAGCATCATGTTATGCGTTCATTCCCAGCCACCAAAGAGGTTGTCTTATCCCCACATTGTCTCAAAAGTTCATTCCTTTCTTCTTAACACAGCCGGGTGGAAAGACAACCAGAGTAAAAAGGAGACAGAAGAAAGGGGTGAGAGAAGAAAAGGTGACAGATGGGAGAGTAATGAAGGGGTACCAGAGCAAGAGAATAACAGAAGACAGAGATGCAGTTCATTGTTGTGGACGGCTGAGACATTGTATAGATGAACAATGATTTGTTGGTGTCTTGTCAAATCTGAAATCCACTCCTTGTACTCCAAGAGTACAAAGAGGAGCTTCTGATCTCCAGGGAACTCAGTTATGCTGTGGAGCAACCTCTTACACTTCTGAACATGTCTCAACCAAGTCAGCTCGAGTTTAGTGCAACAAAATGTCTATGAACAGCTGGAAGCCTACCACGGGTTCAGAAACCAAAGCCAGGCTACATTAATTAACAGAAGAATCAACTTACTTGCATATTATACTGTGCTGGAGCTTCTTTCATTGGTAAACAGTTCTGATTATAATAAATGATCAGGAAACTTAATGTTGCCGTAATCACCGATACTAAGATGGTTTCTAGCACCTGACAAATTTTATTTTTGATATATCTACAAAGAAAACAAAGGGGAGAAGAACACAGGGGAAATAATGACATTTTAATTACGATTTCACATTTTGTTTCAGTCATTTTGACTGTGGCCATGCTAGAGCACCACCTTTAGTCGAACAAATCGACCCCAGGACGTTCTTTGTAAGCCTAGTACTTATTCTACCATTCTCTTTTGCTGAACTGCTAGGTTAGGGAGATGTAAATACCTCAACATTAGTTGCCAAGTGATGGTGTGGGGGGACAAACACAGACACAAATACATGAGGAGACCCCCTTCGCTAATGAATGACCATGGGATTGCACCTAGAAAGTTACCCTCCGAGGCTCAAGTCTGGGCAAGGTTGTTTGTGGAAGGCCAGCAGTTGCCCATGCAATGCCAGCCCCCTCTCTCCACACCACTGATGTTATCCAAGGGAAAGGCAAAGGGGCCGATACAGCTTGGCACCATTGATGTTGCAATTCATTTCTACAGCTGAGTGAACTGGAGCAACGTGAAATAAAGTGTCTTGCTCAAGAACACAACACGCAGTCATGTCCGGGAATTGAACTCACTAACTCCCAATTGTAAGCTCAATGCTCTAACCACTGAGCCATACGCCTTCACATATACATACATATATATACTATTAAACCTTTCTTTTGAGATAATGAGGCTGTAACGGAGAAGTGCTTGGAATGAGTCCAAGACAAAGGATAATTGAAGAAGTAAACTCAGAAATAAAGTTTAGGTCAATCAGCAAAATCCCAAATGGAAAACAGAGATGTAAAGTTTTTAAAATATTTAAAAAAGTACATATACATTAATCCATATTAATACAGATCAATACATATCTATATATATAAAAGCATAACATATAAATATATAAATAAAAACATAAATTAAAAGAATGTAAAAATATGCGAGATATAAATATGGTGAATGCAAATGAAAGAGGACACATTAACAGGAATAGAGATTGAAGATAAAATGATAAACTACTTCTAGAAAACGATACAACATCATCATCATCATCATCGTTTAACGTCCGCTTTCCATGCTAGCATGGGTTACAGATCAAAGAGCAAAACCTACATTACTAGAACAGATAATTAAGGATAAAGTCCTGTTATTAGAGGAAGTCCATTCGACAGCCATTACTGGAGTACATTTTCAGTCAGGTAAAACGTTCAAACGGTTAGCTCATCTTTGTATGTAATGTTCCCTTCATCAGGAAGATGTCCTCCGTAATGAATTACATTGCAAAATGATCCAATACATGCTCTGCAAACAACTTGTACATGCAAGTGCTTCCAGTCGAGAACTCCGCATACTGGAAGCCAGCAAGTGTATGGGGTCATCAGGAGAGAATGTGCACTATTTCAGGGCCTACCTCTCGACAGCATCAATGCACACTGGCCCCACTCACTGATATGAGGCCCTGCTTGCTAGATCAACTGGTTATCAAATAAAGCTCAATATTCTTCTAACCATCGTTCATCGTCTCTTTTTAACCAAATCCAGTGGCTAGCCTTCTCCACTGTAGTTTGGATATCGGTCACGGTGGTATTTACTTTACAATGGTATTTAGGCTTCTATAAGTTTTATAGGTCCATATGTAAATGAGATGAGAATTTACAATGGAGTGGTCCAAATAAAAGTTTATGAGTGCAAATAAATCAAGCTGCTTAACATATTTTCTAACACATGGTCATGGTTTCAAACCACAATCAAGTGAGTCTATTTTTATAAGTTATTAAAAAAGTAGAAACTAATTTATGATTGCATGAAGGAATGGCATCTGAAAACTTGTTAATACATTTGAGTTATACAGTTTAAGGATCAAATATGATGTACACCTGTTAGAATTTGCCCCATAAGAAGGGGCCTCGGCAATTATGGACCGTCAGAAGTTGTAGTTCAATATATATATATACATACATACATATATATGTGATAGGTTTCTTTCAGTTTCTGTCTACCAAATCCATTCACAAGGCTTTGCTTGGCCCAAGGCTATGGTAGAAGTCACTTGCCCAAGGTGCCATGCAGTGGGACTGAACCAGGACCATGTGGTTGGGAAGCAAGCTTCTTACCACACAGCCAGTCCAGTGCCTATTGTTGATCACATCAACTCCAGCATTCAACTGGTTCTTATTTTATAGCCCCTGAAAGGATGAAAGGCAAATTCAACCTCAGTGGGATTTGAACTCACAACATAAAAACGGATCAAATGCTGCCAAGCATTTAAATTAGCGTGCTAACAGTTCTGCTAGCTCGCTGCCTTTATGAAAGTTTTAATAATACTAAAAGTTTTAGAAACAAATATTTAAGTATATATTTTGTTTCCATGAGAACCTGGAACCCTGTGGTTGGGAAGCAAGCTTCTGACCAGACAGTCAGGCCTGCGCCTATGCCAGTGACGTATTCTACATTCCCAACATCTTGTGTGCTTCATTGAACACAAGATCAAAATTTGATCGTGTGCTCAAAAGAAATTAACTTAGGTAGGCTAAAGAAAAAGTTAAACATATTTTCCTTCTACTTTGAATACTAGTTACCTGAAATGACTCCTACTCAACACAAGCCAACACACACACATATAAAACTGGCACTGTCGGTTATGATGACGAGGGTTCCAGTTGATCCAATCAATGGAACAGCCTGCTTAGGAAATTAATGTACAAGTGGCTGAGTGCTCCACAGTCATGCGTATCCCTTAACTTATTTCTCAAGGGATTCAGCATGACACAGAATGTGACATGGCTGGCCTACTGAATTACAGGTACAACTCACTAAAGCCAGGTGAGTAAACTGGCACAGCGTGACACAAAGTGTCTTGCTCAAAGACAAAATGAACTCTAGAGAATCAAGCTCATGACCTTACAACCATGAGCAGAATACCCTAACCACCAAGCCATGCACCTTCACCAAACACACACTCAATGAATAGCATCAACTTTGGTTATAAAATGGCCAAATCAAAATGTTTGATGATTTAGACATATATAAATAAGTCTTTGAATAGGAAAGAAGCCAAGTCTTTGGTAGGCATTATGACCCTAGGGCTTCAGATAAACGCCTGTTAGATTAATAATCGGCAGTGTACTTTCATATATAAATATATATGTGTGTATATATGTATGTATATATTGCCTTTAGGAGATTGCTGATGAAAATAGAAATGTAAAATATGGATCTTGGAGACATGGACAGTGCAGTAAAGATGTTAGGTGTGTAAATACAGCTCAAAGTCAGATATTTGGCAGGCAGTTTGGACAAATTAAAAGAAAAAAAGGGAGAAAGAAATTCTTCTTTTCTTACTTTCTTAATTACAACACGTGTGTACTTTTAAGTGAGATTGGCCGATTCTATACACATGCGTGAATGTGTGCACATGTATATATATGTATTCAAATACGAATGCATTTATTTTGTAGATAATTTTGTTACTATCTGTAATAATTGAACTGTGTGTCAATCTACCATATATGGACAGGGAGAGATAGAGAGAGAGAGAGAGAGAGAGAGAGAGAAAGAGAGAGAGAGATAATTATGCAATTATGAGACTGAGTTCAATTCAGTTGTGTAGCACCGGGGATGAGTGCCTTCTACTATAAAATTATATATATATATATATATATATATATATATATATATATAAATATATATATATATATAAATATATATATATATATAAATATATATATATATATATAAATATATATATATATATATAAATATATATATATATATATAAATATATATATATATATATAAATATATATATATATATAAATATATATATATATATAAATATATATATATATATAAATATATATATATATATATATATATATATATATATATAAATATATATATATATATAAATATATATATATATATAAATATATATATATATATAAATATATATATATATATATATATATATATATATATATATATATATATATATATATATATATATATATATATATATAATAGTTGCAGGAGTGGCTGTGTAGTAAGTAGCTTGCTTACCAACCACACGGTTGCTGGTTCAGTCCCACTGCATGGCAGCTTGGCCAAGTGTGTTCTACTATAGCCTCTGGCCAACTAAAGCTTTGTGAGTGGATTCGGTAGGCAGAAACTGAAAGAAGCCTGTTGTGTGTGTATATATATGTGTGTGTGTGTATGTGTGTGTGTGTGTGTGTGCATGCGTGTGTGTGGGTGGGAGTGTTTGACCCCCCCCACCATCACTTGACAACCAACATTGGTGTGTTTACATCCCCATAACTTAGCAGTTTGGCAAAAGAGATCGATAGAATAAGTACTAAGCTTACAAAGAATAAGTCCTGGGGTTGATTTGATTGGCTGAAGGTGGTGCTCCAGCATGGCCACAATCAAATGACTAACAAATAAAAGTAAAGAATACTGTAGCATTAAAAACTATATATACATACACACACACGCACACACATATATATATATATATTAAAATTAACAGAATGAGATAAAAATCCAAGGCTGTGAAAGATTTCAGAACATTTATAAATATAATGGAACTGCAGATACAATATCCATGCATATCTCATGTCTGTTTTCATTCCTCCACTTCACTCTTTATTTCATATCTTCTCTCGAGTAACTATTGCTTAACCATTTTCTCACACCGTCTCTGATGAAGGGATATATTGAATATTTTGGAAACAGCTGTAAGACCTTCTCTTTATAAATGTTCTGAAATCCTTCACAGCCTTGGGTTTTTACCTCATTCTGTTAATTTTTTTATATATACACATGCTGATACATGACCTACGTTGGACTCATCATTCGCATAATCACTGAGTGTGGAGCTTAATTATAGTCTGTTCATAGCACTTACTCAATATTACCTGACACCTTTGCGCATTATCAATTCCTCTCTTGTACTCTCCATCATCACATCAACCACTATTGCAAACAGCAATGGTGATAACACAGATCCCTGATGCACACCAACTTTCACCACAAACTCCTCCGACAGCTCCGATCCAATTCTAACCCTTATCATTGGCCCCTCATATAGTGAAGGCAACTTCGTCACTGCCCTCACTATTACCCCTATTACACCTCTCTTCCTCAATGCCCATTCAATCACCTTCCTTGGAACCCTATCAAATGCCTTCTCCAGATCAACGAAGCACATGTACAATTCCTTCTCCTTATCTTGGTATTCCTCTTGCAATCTCCTTACAATGAACACTGCATCTATTGTCCCCCTTCCTGGTATAAAACCAAATTGCATCTCATCCACCCCTTTTTGAATTCTCCTCTCCAATACCCTTTCCACTATCTTCATTGCATGCTCCAATAACTTCACTCCCTTATACGCCCTACAACTCATTACATTCCCCTTCCCCTTGAAATTCGGTACCACCCCACTTAGTGCCCAATCATCTGGCATTCCCCTTCCATCCAGTACACCCTGGCAAATCTCCATCATCACAACAATCCCTATCTCTCCATTTGCAGTTATCATTTCCACACTTACTTCTGATGGACCAGCTGCCTTTCCTGTTTTCATTTCCTTCATTGCCTCCACTACTTCTTCCTGACTAACCCTCTCCACTGGCCCCTACACCACAGCAACTTCCATACTCTGATCCTATTCATTCACCTCGTTCATAATTCCTTCCATATGCTCCTTCCAAACTCTTTCCCTGTCCTTCTCGCTAAAATTCAACCTTCCATCACTCTCCCTCAACATCTCTTCCATCTTTTTGCATTAATAAACCTAAACACTCTGTCTGGGTTCTCATCCAGCCCACTCAACCTCTCCTCAGCCTCCTTCCTCACAGATCTCGCAGCCACCCTCTTTGCACGATTCTTCACATTATTATACCTGGCTTTCATTTGCTCAGTCCTATTATTACATAAAGCTTTGTGCGCCTCCGTCTTCCTCACTATCGCATCCCTCACCTCCTCATTCCAACACCACATATCTCTGATCCTTCCACACACACACACACACACACACACATAGTAATCCCACAACTATCGCGGATCTTACGTT
Source organism: Octopus bimaculoides (assembly GCF_046866305.1). NCBI lineage: Eukaryota > Metazoa > Mollusca > Cephalopoda > Octopoda > Octopodidae > Octopus > Octopus bimaculoides. The sequence goes on from NC_142929.1 coordinate 5,398,651, forward strand.
CCCAAACCTCCAACGATAGGTGAAAATCCACAAAGTAGAAACAGTACTGTTTGTATTTTCTTTTTTATTTTTATAATTTGTATATATTTATTTTATCATAAATGCAAAACGACACCACAGAGGAATCGACCTAAGCTTAAATAATAAACCACAATAGGTGAACCGTGATATGGCGAAGGATTACTGTAGTTGCAAAACAAAAGCAGTAACATGAAAGAGTGCAAAGGACTATTTAAGTTGTTACAATATGAACACGATTCTCTTTCCTCCACTGATGAAACTTGAGTTGCAACGAAAACATATTTTATGGCTGGGGTAAACTTTATTTATTTCAATATTATAAATTTTCTGTTGCATTTAGTGTCTATATGTCCTACCATGTAAATTAAATTGCATTATTTAAACTCTGCTTTAGGATATACAGTGTGGTGTTTCTTATGTGTTAAGCTGACAACCTAATGATTTATAAGAATGGCCTTTTGTTATGTTCTGTCTGTTCACAGAGATGCCATGTAAACTGTTTGGTAAGAGTTGTCTGCTTTCTATATAGTCTTAGAGTTCAGTATAATCTACCTCTTTGTCATGGATTATAGAGTTTTGAAATTAAAAATGTCACTCCTGAAAAAGTCTCTCAACTTCTGGATTTCAACTTGTATGACTATTTAATTTAGTTTGGTATAGTGAAGAATTAATACTTTGTAAATAAATGAAGTCAATAGACTTAGATTATGGTGACAAAAGTAAGCATTATTTAGGAAAAAATTTATAAATGTAGGTAAAGAAAAGACTAAAATATTGTTTAAAAACTGCATAAAAATAAAATAATGAACAAAACTGAAAAATAATGGAATAGGTTTAAGAAATTGAATTTTAGTTAAAACACACACACACAATGGGCTTCTTTCTGTGAACCAAATATACTCACAAGGCTTTCATTGGCATAGGGTTATGAAAGAAGACACTTGCCTAAGGTGCCATGCAGTGGGACTGAACCTGGAACCATGTGGTTGGGAAGCAAGCTTCTTACCACACAGCCACGCCGGCACCTAGTGCTCAGCTGATACTTATTTTATCAACTCGAAAAGCATGGAAGGCAAAGCTAACTTCGGCAGAATTTGAACTCAGAATGTAAAGATGGACGAAATGCCACTCTGCCTTTTCTCTGACACGGTAACGATCCTGCCAGGTCGAATGATTGAAAATATCGAAAAGGATTTTTGATTGCTTAGACTTTGAAATGTTCATTAAAAAAAAATGCTTAAAAATTTCTTTGAAAATCTATAAAGATAAATTTTACAAGTATTAAAATGTCTTATTAAAGCATCTAATTAATTTCTTTAACGAAATAAATTAAAGTATTTGTAATTCTAAATATAGATTTTAGTCCTTCTTTATGTCTGTCCGCCATTCAACTAATAATTTCAAGAATGGCTTTTTATTTTGTTTGTAACTCACTTTTTAAAAATATCAGAAAATTATTCCCTTCATCTTCTGTAAAAATCCATTTCTATAAACACTAGCTCCTGTAACAAATTCTTTCTATATTTTTCTTTCAGACTTACATGAACCATCCTGCCAGTTTAGTTGCTAATGACCTGAACGTTACAAGGATGTACTAGTTTGTTTACCAGGAAATGGTCTCTGGTTATCAGAAATATGACCTGATATAATTGATCTACAATTATCCTACGTAAATCACAGATAAGCTTATTATTTTATCTTAATTTCAATTACGAAAACTGATAAACTTTGTCAAAACAACAGTTTGTAGTTACCAGCTTTTTAATAAATAAACTACAAAACCTGAACACATTTACCTCCATTCTCTTTTTTTTCTCTCTCTCGCAAACTTAAAGCTGTGTCTGTCCATTCTGTCCATTACTTTTTTGCTTTACCTTCATAAAACTCATTGGAATTTGAATATCACAAACACGTTAATGTGCCAGGAAAGATGCTTCATGGCATTTTGTTCATCCTTACGTTCTGATCTCAAATACTGCCAAAGTCAACTTTACTTTTCATTCTTTCTGGGTCATTAAAATAGGTACCAGTCATGTACTGGGTTGATGTAATTGACTTATTCATCATCATCGTCGTTTAACGTCCGCTTTCCATGCTGGCATGGGTTGGACGATTTGACTGAGGACTGGTGAAACCAGATGGCTACACCAGGCTCCAATCTAATCTAGCAAAGTTTCTACAGCTGGATGCCCTTCCTAACACCAACCAATCAGAGAGTGTAGTGGGTGCTTTTACGTGCCACTGGCACGAGGGCCAGTCAGGTGGTACTGGCAACGGCCACGCTCAAAATGGTGTATTTTATGTGCCACTGCCAAGGGAGCCAGTCCAGGGGCACTGGCACAATCTTGCTTGAATGTCTTTACACATGCCACCGGCACAAGTGCCAAGAAGGTGACGCTGGGCACAGGTGCCATCACCCTTCTTTGAAATTGCTGGCCTTGTGTCAAAATTTGAAATCAATATTACAGACATGAAAGAACATCTTGGCAATTACTCTTTTTCTCTCAGCATTCCTACAATAACCTTAAATGTGAAAACCTTAATAGGAATTTAAAGACCTTGCCTCTAGGAATTTTCCATTTCTAAATTATAGATTCAACAAATAACACCCTAATTTTCCAATCATTTAATAATACTGTATGGCTGAAACAAGCAATTGTAATTCTCAGTGATTTAACATCCTCTACTTTAATAGAGACAAACGAGTTAATTAACCTTTTCAATACATTATAAGTTATAGCTGCTTGAATTATAATTGAGTTTCATGCTAATTATTATTCAAGTGATTAAAACAGTAAAGCAACATCACAAGATATACCATGAGCAAAAATGTTTACAAACACATTGAAATACGATTTGCCAACAGTGCATCAAGATTGGATTGGCTGCCAAAAACCTAAGATAAGGAACCCACACATTTGATTGTCATGAGGAGAGTATATGACATTTTCATCTCTTCACAAGCAAACCTTGTTTTCGTTTTCAGTACCCCACACACACACATACATATATATATATATATATATATATATATATATATATATATATATATATATATATATATATATATATATATTATATTAAATATATATTATATATTTATTTATTGTAAGCAAGAAAAATGATCAATAAAGTTTTGAAGTTGAAAGTTTTTTTTTTTACGGATATGTACTTGCATAGCAAGTAACCTGATCTGAGATCATGTGCTGAAACAAAAACAATTGCAGCGTGGAAGGTGTTTATAAGCCATTTAGGAAACACACTAAAACTGTTAGATTCACTTCAACATTTAAATCTAATTTGTCAAAATATTTTCATTGCTTTGAAACCATGGAGCCAGTCAGGGGGCACTGGCATCGACCACGTTCGGATGGTGCATTTTATGTGCCACCAGCACAGGGAGCCAATCAGAGGGCACTGGCATTGGCTACATTTGGATGCCCTTCCTAACGCCAACCACTTCAAGAGTGTAGTGGGTGTTTTTATGTGCCACAGGTATGGGAGCCAGTCAGGGGGCACTGACATCGATCACGAGAAGGAAAAACAAATGCCTGGGCACAGGTGAAGCAGTTTGTTTAAAAATCCTGTGGTTCCAGGCTCAGTACTCCTGTACACAACAGCTTAGCCTTGGACCAACTTAAGCACTATGGAATCAGTCAAAGAGCTTACTTTCATCGGAATGACTTCTGTTGAAAACAATAACTTGAATATAACTGATTTTGATTGGAGGACTAAGATTCGCCCACTCTCCATATGGCATCTATCCCAGTTTGACTGAAAATCATTTCAGGTGCATGAAGCCAGCAGCTTGCAGATTGCGTTTTAATGATTATCATGAAATCAACCAAATATGAAACGTTTACCAGTTTTGAAAGTAAGGTCCTCAACTAAGGTGCCCCATAAAATACAAGATAGAAGGTAACTCAATATTTTCAGCTGAGCTAAAAGTTCTTTGCACACAAAATGAAAAAGGTAGTGTTGTCAGTAGACTGTGGCCATGCAGGGGCACTGCCTTGAAGAATTCTTAGTCGAATGAATTGACTCCAGCACTTAGTTTTTTTTAAGCCTGGTACTTATTATATCAATCTGTTTTACTGAACTGCTAAGTTAAGGGGCATATAAACACACCAATATCAATTGTCAAGTGGTGGTTGGGGACAGAGAGAGGTGCACACACACACACACACACACACACATACAATGGGTTTCTTTCAGCTTCTGTCTACCAAATCCACTCACAAGTCTTTGGTTGGCCTATGACTATAGTAGAAGACACTCACCAAAAATATCACTCAGTGGGACAGAACTCAGAGCAATGTGGTTGGGAAGCAAGCTTCTTACCACACAGCCACACCTGGGCCTAATTTGCTAGTAAAAAGGACATTAAAAAACAAGAAAATCAAGTGTACTTACTTTTGACGAAATATCGTCAATCTATGATTGATACTATTGAACAGGGAACCTAGTAATCCACCTGCAAATGGGAGAAAAGAAAAATAGGGGACATTTTATTTCAACATTATCAAACAGTGATTTTGAAGTTTCAGTTTTTAAAGTCAGGTATCCTCTCAAACATTAGTAATTTTCAGCGATGAGGATTAGTTAAGCCAATGAGGGAGTCCCCGTGTGGATGAAATAGCAATCAAATCTCACTTAAATCATACAAAATTATTTTTGAAAATGATGGTCACATTGTACAATGTAGTATTGGATCATCATCATTTAATGTCAATTTTCCATGTTGGCTTGAGTTTGACAGGAGTTGGCAAACCAGAGTGCTGCATTAGCCTCTAATTGTCTATTTTGGCAAGGTTTCTATGGCTGGATGTCCTTCCTAACACCAGCCATCTTACAGTACTCTGGGTGCTTTTAATGTGGCACCAGCACAGTTGTTACTTATGTGACACTATACTGCTAATATTTCTAAGAAACCCATTGTAACAAATGTTGTTGTACAACAAATATTGTATAAAATTTTAATGTATGAACAGAATGACTGATGCTAATCGTCATCATTGTCGTTTAACATCCGCCTTCCATGCTGGCATGGGTTAGACGATTTGACTGAGGACTGGCAAGCCAGAAGGCTGCACCAGGTTCCAATCTGATTTGGCAAGGTTTCTACAGCTAGATGCCCTTCCTAACAGCAACCACTCCAAGTGTATAGTGGGGGCTTTTTACATGCCACCAGCACGGGAGCCAGTCAGGTGGCACTGGTATCGGCCACGCTCAAATGCCAGAGGTTGGCTAATGTGTGAGATTAATTTCCAGGTGACTAAGTATTCAAATCACATTTCCACTATATACACTGTTCTGATTTTAAGTAAAGCATGTACCTACTTTAATATATTTGCACGAAAATCAAGTTTCACTTTCACTTTATAATTAAGAATTCAGCAGTAGGAATAATGGTGTACAGCTGTAAAAATAATTGTGCCAACAATATGCAACAATGAAAATTTTTAGAAACTATGCCAACTAGACAAGTAAGGAAAAAATAAAATATATAAATAGGCCTTCAAAAACCAACCCAAAGCAAAATATTAATTTTGAAGTATTCAATTTAACCCTTTCAATACCAACCCACCTGAAACCAGCTCTGGCTCTGTAGTACAAATGTCTTGTTTTCATAAGTTTTGAATTAAAATCTTCCACCAAACCTTAGTCACAATTTATGTTCCTAACACTAGCTTAATGATAACTAAGTTATTTTACTAAATTCTTTGTTATATTTAAAGTAATTGAAAGAAACACAGAGCATCTCAAAATAAATACAGTAATGAAAGGGTTAAATATTGCACTAAATAAAGCAGGTTCATAATCATATGTAATAAAATATTAAGCACGTGTTTTATTACATTAACTCTGAGTTTTTTCTGAATTAAGTTAAATCTTAGACTTCTGTAATACAAAATAACTACAGCTTACTAAAAAAAAAAAAAAAAAAAAAGCATTAATAATGCATAAAGAAATGAAAACGGATGCAGCTTGTATTAACCCATTTGTGCCGAAATTTTTCTAGAGAATGAAATTGCCTGAAAATTCAAAGATACTACTGTTTTGACCTAAATAGCAACTGTAAAAAATTTAATTGAAATCCGTTAGATACAGACTTTATACACATTAAGAACATGTTTCACTCTTTGATACAGATCATACACAAATCACAATTTGTATCAAGTATTTGTTTTATACCCTTGTAAATTAAGGGTCAGTTTAAACAGACAATTAGCATAAATGGGTTAAGAAGTTATGAGCGTATATATTATATGAGCTGGTAGAATCATTAGCTTAACGGTATTTCATTAGTCTTCACATTCAAATTCCACCAAAGTCAATTTTGTCTTTCATACTTTTGGGGATTGATGAAATAAGTACCAGCTGAATACTAAGGTCGAAATTGCTGGCTTTGTGCCAAAATTTGAAATCAATATATGTGAATTTAATAAAATGCATTTTATTGTAAAACATAACAGTTGATCTTCAGGTCAAACAGTAACTTTTGTTTTCAGAGATGAGGAACTATGTACATTATTTACATTTGACAGATATTTGTCCTCATCTTGTTTGTTGTTAACACAATGTTTCAGCTGATATACCCTCTAGCCTTCAATCAGGTGTCTTGGGGGAAGGGTCCACAAGGTTCAGTCCTCAGCCCCCTCCTATTTATCATAGTCCTCCAGGCAATAACAGAGGAATTCAAGACAGGATGCCCCTGGGAGCTCCTCTATGCTGATGACCTTGCTCTAATTGCTGAGTCACTGCTAGAACTGGAGACAAAGTTTAGGGTATGGAAGCAAGGTCTAGAATCGAAGGGCCTTAGAGTCAACCTAGCTAAAACCAAAGTCCTAATAAGTAGGAAGGTAGACAAACCACAAACCCCTTCAGGTAGATGGCCCATTATGTTAACAACAAACAAGATGAGGATAAATATCCGTCAAATGTAAATAACTTATCTATAATGAATTAATCTAGATAATGAATATACTCACCAACTACTCCCATCAATATAAAAATTACTAATTCCTGGCCAGAGTAATAATTAAACTGCAAAAAAAGAAAAAGAAAAAAAAAAAGAAAAACACAGAAGGGTTAATAAATTGCATGTAAGCATGGATGTGTAGTAGAGAAGTTTGTCTGACAACCATATCGGTCTAGGTTCAATCCAAATGCACAGCAGCTCAGGTAAGTGTCTTCTGCCGCTGTTCTGGATTGTCCAATACTTTGCAAATGTAATTTGGCAGAAACTGTATTAAAGTTTGTGTGCATGTATGTGTGTGTGTATGCGCATGTGTGTGGATGGATAGATAAATTCATGGCTAAGTGGTGAGGTTGTTTGGCTGATAACTGTAAGGTCATGAGTTCGATTCCCGGCAATGCGCTGTGTCCTTGAGCAAGACACTTCATTTCGCATTGCTCCAGTTCACTCAGCTGGCAAAAGTGAGTAGTACCTGTAATTCAATGGGCCAGTTTTGTCACATTCAGTGTCATGCTGAATCTCCCCTGAGAACTACGTTAAGGATACACATGTCTGTGGAGTACTCAGCCACTTGCACGCTAATTTCACAAGCAGGATGACCCTTTGATTGATCAAATCAAGTGGAACCTGTATCGTAACTGATGGAGTCCCAGTCACATAATGCAAAAAGAACCAAAATGTAATGATGAGGAATCAATTCAGATTCTTAATCATGCACACACACACGCATACACCATCATCATCATTTAGCACCTGCTCTCCAAGCTAGCATGGGTTAGACAGTCTGACTAGAACTGATAATCTGGAGAGCTGCAACCAGGTTCCAGTCCGATATATCAGACTGGGTAGGTCTAATGTACACACACACACACACATATATATATATATATATATATATATATATATATATATATATATATATATATATATATATATATATACGCATAGATATATAATTCTACGAGGGGATCTCAAAAATTATCTGCAATTTAACCTTAACATATCTTTATATTTGTCACACTGCTTTCTGCACATGTGTGCTTATAGTTGGTGCTATTGTGGTCACGTGATCAAAGTTTGAGCTTGATGGCACCATTTTCCTTTCTGGCTTTACAGTGTAAGCATGGCCACTTCACTAGTAATGTGCACCAAAGAAGAACAAAGAGCAGGGATCTGAGAGATGGTAATGATGAACCGGTTCACCATTACCATCTCTTGAGCTTGCTGAATCTTCTAGTCAGTGGTGTCCTGCTCCCTCTTTATGTGTCACACTTGTCCAACCATTTTTAAACTTCTCGATCCACTCATACACATTTCTACATGGTAGAACACTGTCCCCGTATTGTGCTAAAAGCCTCCAATGAATTTCAACACCTGACACACCTTCCGACCAGAGAAATCAGATCACTACTCTTTGTTCTTCTTTGGTGCAGATTGCTAGTGGAATGGCCATGCTTACACTGGAAAGCGAGAGAGAAAATGGCACAATCAGGCTCAAACTTTGACCACGTGACCACAATAGTACCAACTAAAGGCACACACACACACAGAAGGCAGTGTGACAATAATAAAGATAGGTTACAGCTAAAAAGTTTGGATAATTTTTGAATTACCCTCATATATCATGGCACTCTGTCGTTTACGACGACGAGAGTCCCAGTTGATCCGATCAATGAAACAGCTTGCTCATGAAATTAACTTGCAAGTGGTTGAGCACTCCACAGACACATGTACCCTTAACGTAGTTCTCGGGGATATTCAGTGTGACACAGAGTGTGACAAGGCTGGCCCTTTGAAATACAGGCACAACAGAAACAGGAAGAAAGAGTAAGAGAAAGTTGTCAATGAATTGCTGCCATAGGTTTTAGTCAAGGATGTCAACCCCAGAACTTATTTTAGACTAGTATCAGTTTTAGCAATGTCCAAAAATACAAGACGTGTCCAAACCACACAAGCATGGAAAAAGCAAACATAAAATGTTGATGATGATGATGATATCAATCCACTTCTGACCATCTCTGGCTCTGAAATGAACCTTCTCGTTTTAAAATGTCCATTCTTCAGACTTCTCACCATAATTTTATGAAAAAGCCACTTTGTGTTCTGAATGACAATTTGATAGGGTTAGGGTTAGGGGAAAAGCAAGTTGTTTAACTGACCCTTTCTACATTCCTTGTGTTTTATCTTCAATTTGCTTCAGTCATTAGACTGCGGCCATGCTGGGGCACCGCCTTGAAGAATTTTTAGTCAAATGAATTGACCCCACAGTTGTTTTTCTTTTTTGAAGCCAGGTACTTATTCTATCGATCTCTTTTGCTGAACTGCTAAGTTATGGGGATGTAAACACACCAACACCGGTTGTCAAACAGGGGACAAACACAGACACAAAGACACACACGTGCATGATGGGCTTCTTTCACTTTCTGTCTAAAAAGTCTACTCACAAGGCTTTGGTTGGCCTAAGGCTATAACAGAAAACACTTGCCCAAGGTGTTGTGCAGTGGGACTGAACCCAGAACCATGAGGTTGGGAAGCAAACTTCTTACCACTGAGCCACACCTTGATTATTTTCAAAACAAAATGAAACACAGGCAGTATATATTGTTAGGATTATGATAAAGAAATGTGTAGGAATAACAACAACAGGTCTCAAAATTTCGTATAAAAATTTGCTAACCTGTAGAAGGAGTTCACCTATCGTAACAGGAAATTAGGTAAAAAATCTAAGTTAGAAGGAAAAGAAAATTCAAAAAAAAAAAAAAAAAAAAATGATACTTACAGTAAATTTTCCAAAATTTATTAAACCTGGATATGTCAACTCCCAAGGATGGAATTTTATATAACTTCGGACTATATTAAGTGTAAATGTTGATATCATTGAACAGAAAAACTGGAAAAAGAAAATTATATATAAAAGTGTGTGTGATGGCATTTGAATTGAAAAGGAGAGAACTTTATAATCTTAATACATGAATGTATAGAATGGTATTGCAGTTAAGGTGTTGGAATCCTAACCACCTGGTCGTTAGTTCAAAAAATTACTTCACCTGTTATATTGTGCTTTTGAGCAGGGCACATAACAATCAGTCCCAGCTTCCCTGATGGACAGGAAGGCTCCTGTTTTTTTTACTTCAAAGTCGAACAGGTTACTGTTAAGAGCATCCAACTTGAAACACAACTGCACAAGCAAATTTAATTTTCAATAGGAAATTTAATAGGAAAGGAGATGCAAATGTTTACAAGGGTTATACAGCAATGAAACTCTGCAGGCTCTGCCCTCTTGGTCATGAAAAGAAATTTCAAAACAAATAGTAAGACTGTAGGAAAAATGAAGAAAGGTGAATGGTGTGTCAACCAGTGAAAATTGATAAAGTAATTGTGACTGGGCATTGTTCTAGGTCTGCAGATCATTTGATACATATATCTGAGAACCAACCTGCTAACAGAAGCATAGAGTAGACACCTTCTCGTGGCCAGTGATGCGTAAAAAATGTCATGGCAAACCACCTTTTGCTATGTTCCATGAACTGGTAACATTCCTTGCTGATCAGAAAATATGATGCCAGAATGCTGTATTTTGTCCCTCTGCAGCTGGAGGATTAAAGACCTACGATAGAAATGAAATGCAAAAGACCTAGAGCCTTGTTTCATGCAAACACAACAGACTATGTCAGAGTTTGTGTTAAGTCACAGTCTGGTTGGAAACGATGTCTATCATATTATTATTATTATTATTCTTTTCTACTCTTGGCATATGGCCTGAAATTTTTGGGGAGGAGGCCAGTCGATTAGATCAACCCCAGTACGCAACTGGTACTTAATTTATCGACCCCGATAGGATGAAAGGCAAAGTTGACCTCGGCGGAATTTGAACTCAGAGCATAAAGACAGACGAAATACCACTCAACATTTTACCCGGCGTGCTAACGTTTCTGCCAGCTCGCTGCCTTATCATATTATTATTAACCACAAAATTATTAACCATCAGCCAACAACCACCTTGAGTAACTTTTTGAGCTCCAAGTGTCTAACACGTACACAGATTACAAGGTAAATGTCCAAACGAGAATAGTAGTGACATATACACATGAATATAGACAACATTAGTTTGAAATTTTGGCAGAGGGCCAGTAATTTGAGGGAGAGGAGTTAAGTTGATTACATCAATCCCCAGTGTTCAACTGGTACTTATTTTATCAACCCTGAAAGGACGAAAGGCAAAGTTGACCTTGGTGGAATTTGAGCTTAGAATGTAAAAACGGGCAAAATGTCATTAAGCGTTTTGCCCAGCTGGCAGAACTGTCAACAGGCAAAATGCCTTTATATTGAGACAATGTAATCTGGAATCATAAAGCAGGGAGATGGCAGAATCAGAAACATGGTGGACAAAATGCTTAGCAGCATTTCTTCCAACTTTACATTCTGAGTTCAAATGCCACTAGGGTCAACTTTGTCTTTCCTTCTTTCATGGTCAATAAAATAAGTACCAGTTGAGCACTGGGGGAGGGGATGGGTCGATATAATTGACTTATCCACTTCCCTGAAACTGCTGGCCTTGTGCCATGATTTGAAATCAATTTTATGTGGAATCATGTGATCACACAAATACTTGAAAAATCACATTTATACAACTACAAGTTCACACACCAACACACAGAATCACATGTTCACATAACAACATAGAGAGTCACATGTTCATATAACATAGGGAGTCACATGTTCACATAACAGCATAGAGAAGTCGTATTCAGGCAACATAGGGAGTCACATATTCACACAACAGAGGGAATCCCCTGTTCACACAACACAGGGAACCTCCTATTCACACAGCATAGGGAATCCCCTGTTCACACAACACAAGGAATCCCCTGTCTACACAACACAGGGAATCTCCTGTTCACACAACACAGGGAATCTCCTGTTCACACAACACAGGGAATCTCCTGTTCACACAACACAGGGAATCTCCTGTTCACACAACACAGGGAATCCCCTGTTCACACAAAAACACTTGATATCACACGCAACGAACAATGAACCAGAACTGACAAAAACTAGAGTCTAGAAAGCAAAGTGGTAACTAACAATTTTCCACGTAAGGGCCTGGTTCCAGAAGCTAGCACCTTCCTCCAAGCTGAAGAGAACACCACCAACGGGGGCACCAAAAGCAGCAGCTACACCTGCAGCAGCACCTCCTGACACAAAATCTCTCTTCTCAGTATCTGTACGGAAGAATTCAAATACCTGTAAATAGAAGAAGAAAAGACAACAGGTTAATTAATCAAGGTTTTGTTGTCATCAAGAAAAACATAAAGAGACTTTTGTAATACAAAGCGTCAGAGGAACGACAGAATGTGACGAGAGAAGCTGAAAATTTGAGAAGTCCCTTATAGTCATTTTCACTTGTAAAATTCTTTACATAAAGCTTTAAGAATCAAAATTAATATTAAAGAAATAACTTCTTTGAAATAAGTATTATAATAAGGATTTAAAATATAGGGAACAGTGCCAGAAACTTAACAAGTGGGAACACTGAAATCTAACGATGACTTTGTTCTCTTTTTAGGAATACTTTTCCTGTCATCAGTCCATCATGGCATGAGCTGCATGAACTTGTTGGTGAGTCAGGTCAGCTCTTTTGAAGCTCTCTTTACAGATGGTCATCTTTAGTAGATAAAAGCTTGAACTTTTATGACGCTTTTGGAGTCTCAGGAGAACAAACTTGAAATTCTGAGAAACCTAAAATCTCCAATCTGATCTGGCAAGGTTTCTACAGCTAGATGCCTTTCCTAACACTAACCACTCAGAGAGTATAGTGGGTGCTTTTTACATGCCACTGGCATGAGGGCCAGTCAGGCAGTACTGGCATCGACCATGGATCCATCTTGGGTTATGGGCTTTGTGCTTCTTAGGGAAATGTTAACCCACATCTGGCCAAAATTTTCTACTTCTTTTTTTTATGGTCATAACAAGCAGATCTAGTCTTTCACACCTACTTTACAATGTCATTCTAAAAATAAACAACCATATCATTAAAACCTCAAAGCTACAAGATAATGCACGATTAATACAAAACAATATGAATAGATAAGCTTTACATTTAGCAGAATAATCTGAATGCTAAAGGGTTAAGCAAAAAAATAAATTGAAGTACTTACATTTAAATCAAATCGAAGTGATGATGATCTGCCTTGTGATATTCCTGCAGCAACAACTGCCCCTGAATGAATCATGGGACCTTCCTGGAGGAGTGGATGTGCAAATATTCATTAAGTTATGTATGCAAAAACATTATACACGGGTGTAGGTGAATGTATGTGTATATCAATGTATGCATATGAGAGTGTGCATGTGTGTGTGTTCATTGTTTAACGTCCATTTTCCATGCTGGCATGGGTTGGACGGTTTGACTGAGGTCTGGCAAGCCAGAAGGCTGCACCAGGCTCCAATCTGATCTGGCAATGTTTCTACAGTTGGATGCCCTTCCTATCACCAACCAGTCTGAGAGTGTAGTGGGTGCTTTTTACGTGCCACCAGCACAGGAGCCAGTTGGTAGGGTGTGTATATACATGTAAATATGTGTACAAAGTGGTATCAGAAAGTTCTTGGACTAGTTCTGTAGTTCACAGACAGATGGCACCACACAACTGCATGTACTGTGAGAGTTAGCAGTGACCTTCATGCGGCAGTGTGCCAAGTGACATCACTGTGTTTACTTCACAGGTTGTGAAATTTGTGTTATTTCGTGATCCTGTGTATGCCGTAGTCTGCTATTTTGTAATGGACAGGAAATTGGAACAAAGAGCTAACGTGAAATTTTGCATCAGATTAGGGAACTACAGAAACATTGAGCATGCTATGGTGATGAGGCAATGGGTCATATACAAGGTGTCAAGTGGTACAGAGGTTTCAAGAGTGGAAGAACATCCCTGGAAGATGATGAGGCAATCTGGAAGACCTGTCGTGAGTGAGTGCCACACCTGGAAATGCAGAGAAAATTCATCAGCTTGTGCAGGAGGATCGTCAGAGGACAATCGACAACGTTTTGAAGCATTTGAGGGAGGACATTTGGTGCAAGTGACCAGATCTGTGGATCGTGAAGAATCGGGTCCTCCACGATGACAATGCACCCTGACACTGAACGCTCCTCACTCGTGAGTCTCTCACCAAAAATAACAGGGTATCCCTTCCACACTCACCCTATTCACCCAATTTAGCATCTGCAGACTTCCATCTCTTCCCCACAATGAAAATGCAGCTCAAAAGGTTGCCGTTTTAACACCATTGCCGAGATCAGGTGCGAACTGCAGAATGTCCTGGACTTACAGAAAGCGACTTCCAGGCTGGATTCCAAAAATGGCAGGAACGCTGGGACCAGTGTATTGTTGTGCAAGGTGGCTATTTTGAAGGAGATGATGTTAAAACGTAAGTTATTTTTTAGTAAACATAAGTAATCCAGGAACTTTTTGATGCCACTTTATATATAGGTGAGTGTGTAGTGTAAGTCTATTTATAAAGTTTCATGACACAAAAGCACTGACCTAAGTTATGGAAGGCTTGAATTTCCTTATTTTCAGTGCTTTCAACATTTGAAATACACACAGTAATGTTCAATGGAGTGGATATTAACCTTAGGTTAACAAAGTAAGGGAGACAATTCTAAATGTTTTCCACATTATTACACTTCATCAGTAGAAGGTTAGCCTTCACCATTCCTTCCTGTCATTGTTGTTATTTGTTCTTTACTTTGCACGAGTGTGTGTAGTACAAAAAAAATCAAAAAATCTAATGATGCTAGGAAATGAGTTTATTTGATGATTAAATTAGGAAGAGATACTGACCAGGTGTTTAAGTAATAAAAAGGTGGGTTTGATTATTTTCAGGATTGTCAACAACAGAAATAACCAGAGCAAGATATGGCACCAGCATGAGTGCTTTTTACACGGAAACTACAAACATGTAAGCCTTTGCGTGCATGCATGTGGACACAGACACACACACAGAAAGGCTACATGCATGTAAAATAAGAATATTGTAAAATTCAGTGCCTTACCTTTCCAACAGCCAAACCTCCTGCCACAGCACACACCACGCCAAACACTTTCACCACTAATGTCTTCAGGCGTACGACTCTAGGAACTTTTACTCCATTTAGGAAACATTTGATTTGGGGGATCCCACTTCCAGATGCAACAGGCTACAAAAGAAAATCAATACATTAAAAGTGGCAGATCAGTTTGAAACTTAAGATAATTGTTTAGCATTCATGTGGTTCTAAGTTACATCCAACTCTGTGGGATCTTGCACAACTTTCGTCCACGAAAACCTAAGAGCAAAACATGAGGAGTGAAATTTGATAGACAGAAATTGTGCTGAAGCCAATACATAGAAGAATTGTCTTCTGCTTTGGTTGTCTCCCTTTATAGCCATTTTACTGTCTTTCTTCCTTGATATCTTTCCACCAATATTCATCATCATCATCGTTTAACATCTGCTTTCCATGATAGCATGGGTTGGACGATTTGACTGAGGACTGGTGAACCAGATTGCTACACCAGGCTCCAATCTGTTTCTCCAGTTTCCTAAACACTACTATTCTGCTTGGTTTTAATTATGAGACCTCTTTCAAGGATACAGTCAACAACATCAACGCTAGTACTTGACTCATTTTGTGGACAGAGGAAAAACGAAAGCCAAAGTTGAGATAGAGTCAGATTTAACCCTTCAGCATTCAGATTATTCTATCAAATCTAATCCTTATTTATTCCCATTGTTTTGAGTTAATCCTGCTTTATTTCATGATTTTGAGATTTCGATGATGTGATTGTTTATTTTTAAAATGACATTGTAGGATAGGTGTGAAAGACTAGATCTGGCCAGGTTGAACAGAAAATAGGTAGAATATTTTGCCTTGATATGACCAGATTAAATGCTAATGCTGTGGTTCTCAACTGGGGCACATATGACCCTTGGGGGTCCATATAAAATTTTGCTGTTAAAATTATGTCCAATAAAGTGGTTATTCTTCTAGAATACACAAAATTTTTTTAGTTTTTTTTTTTATACAATTCCTAATAATTTTATTGTGTCTGGGGAGAGTCGTTCTGTTTTAATGCCTTATTAACACATTGAAGGCAGTGCTCCAGCATGGCTGCAGTCAGAATGACTGACACAGGTAAAAGAACATAATTAAGGGATCAGCAACAGTTGCTTCACCACATACCGAAGTTCAGAAATAGCAGCTAAAGTGCTGATTTTCTGCGGTATTGCTTGTGACGCACATGGTAATTCTCGAGGAGGGATAAGAACTGGCTGGCCTATGTAGGTTCGGAGATGGTTTCATATTGTGCTGATGCACGATGTCGCTCGGTCGTGCATGCACACTTGCCAGCATCGTCGAATTTGCAAAACTGGAATATCATACTGATGAGGAAATGAAAAGTCTTTACTTTTCTAAGCCAGAAACGCGTATATAAGTAACTAAGACTAGTTTAGTTTGTTATTTTTTTCTTCTTGTTTTGCCTTTGTGAGTTACAAGTATTGCTATCTGTTGGAGTTTCAGCACTTTAGCTGCTATTTCGGAACTTCGGTATGTGGTGAAGCAACTGTTGCTGATCCCTTATGTTTATAAATGTATAAGAACTTTTAAATAAGTTCTTCACCGATAATGGTGTTTACATACCGAAGGGCTTGGTAAAAATTATTAATTATTAATTTATTAATAAATCAATAAATTGATAATCCTTTACCCTTTTATTTGTTATATATATATATATATATATATATATATATATATATATATATATATATATATATATATATATATATTGTTGTGTCTGGAGGGAGAGTCATTCTCTTTTGGTGCCTTATAATTTAACACTCACCGGTAAAATTTCCACTTATCTCTTTTTTATTTTTCTAAACTTTTCGTTGCGTCTTACAACCTTTTCAATAGTTTTGACTGTCTGTTATTCACTCTGTGCAAGATCCCACAGAGTGACAAACGGACAGAGTCAAAATTATTGAAAAGGTTGCAAGATGCAACGAAAAGTTTAGAAAAATAAAAAAGAGATAAGTGGAAATTTTAGATAGAAAAATAAATTAGAAAAATAGAAATAGAAAAATAGAAAAAAAAAAAAAAAAATATAACTGACTGCAGAATAAAACTGGATATATAAATCTCTGTTCTACTTATTATTAATTTAATATTAATATATATATATATATATATATATATATATATATATATATATATATACCCTTTTAGGTTGGGGGGTTCTGAAAAGGGTCTCAGGGAGTAGTGTCTCTGCCTTCCTGAGCTAGTTTTACATTACATTTGTTAAAATTTGTGGTAGAGGCCTTGGTCTCGGGACCACTCATGTCTAGAAACTGAGGTTGGGGGTAACCAAGGGCATGGTCCCTGTAGAAAACCCAGCTCCAAAAAAAGCCTCATGATAGCAAGGGTGAATGGGCACCAGCCAGCCTAAAGACTGAGGTGGGCTACCCCTGTCTACCTCGGTTGCTATGGCATTTGAAGTAGATCTGGCCACCCCCGTTAACAGGGACAAAACCCAGATTTAAAACACTGGATAATGATGATGATGTATATACCTTTTTAATTGTTTCTATTACTTGACTGTGGCTATGCTGGAGCACCACCTTTAATCAAACAAATCAACCCCAGGACTTATTCTTTGTAAGCCTAGTACTTATTCTATTGGTTTCATTTGCCAAACTGCTAAATTATGGAGATGTAAACACACCAACATCAGTTGTCAAGTGGTGGGAACACAGACACAAATACACATATACATACAACAGGCTTCTTTCAGTTTCCATCTACCAAATCCACTCACATGGATTTGGTATCATGAAGTGGGACTGAACCAGGAACCATGTGGTTGGAAGCAAGATTCTTACCATACAGCCACTCCTGTCGTACGTGTGTGTGTGTATGTATATATATATATATATATATATATATATATATATATATATATATATATATATATATATATATACATATATATACATACATACACATACAACAGACTTCTTTCAGTTTCGATCTGCCAAACCCACCCGCGAGGCTTTGGTTGGGCCGAGGCTATAGTAGAGGACACTTTCCCAAGGTGCCACGCAATGGGACTGAATCCGGAACTATGTGGCTAGTAAGCAAGCTTCTTACCACATAGCCACGCCTGTTGTGTGCATGTGTGTGTGTGTATATATATATATATATATATATATATATCTGTAATATAATATGTGACAATTATCTGTAATATGTGTGTATGTATGTCTATCTCTTCTCTATTCCTCACATTTCTTGTTTTTCATGTTTTTTATGCTTTTCTCTCCCTTCCCACTCCTGCAGCCCAACCCTATTCTTAATACCCTTCCCACTGAATCATTGCTATCCTGTTGCCCGCCACTCTCCTCTATATACCCAGGTTTCACCAGTTATTGCATTCCTCACCCCTTCTTTGCATTCCTGTGAATTTCCTATTTCTTTACTAATGCACCCTTGGCAATACCATGTTCTTCGTTTTTTTTGTTTGTTTGTTTTTTTGTCTTTATTGGTGTACACATTTCCTAGCTTTCTTACAAAGGGGTCTAATGCTCTTAGCTTAGACTTTTTTGGGGACAACCAGATCGAACCATACCATCCCATTTATATTCTCATCCTCATACTTTGAGGGTATGCCCTGCTGCATCGCCACCATCTCTCTTTTTCTCACTCTCTTTCACCTTTGCTCACTTCCACTGCCACCCCTTCTCTCTCTCTTCCATCTGGGGTAACCATGTATCACCTCTAACAGAAAGACACCCATTTCTGTCCCTCTGTTACACCCTAACCTCTCATCACCGGGCACAAGGCCACCGTCTCCAATACACACCCCACTTCTCAAAGGATCTTTGTTTTGAGAGTCACTCAGTGACCCCACTGGTGCTGGTGCCACAAAAAAGCTTCCTAGTCCATATTGTAAAGTGGTTGGCAATAAGGAAGGGCATCCAGCCATACAAGAATCATGTCCAAACAAACCCCACTGGGGCTGGTGCCACATAAAAAGCTCTCGGTTCACTCTGTAAAATGGTTGGCATTAGGAAGGAGAAAGAGAAAGCCAGGTGTAAAAACTATACCAAAACACAAAAATGGAACCTGGGGCAGTCTTCTGGTTTGCCAGTTCCTGTCAAACTATCTAACCCATGCCAGCATGGAAAACAGATGCTAAATGATGCCGATGAGATTATATATATATATGTGTGTATATGTAAATATATAAAAACAAAAAGATAAAGAGAGCAAAGGTAAGGTTGAAGAATTTTATGGATAGAATCTTACAGCTGTTTCTGGGAAGATCCAGTACTTCCCTTCATCGGAGACAGAAAAATAAAGTAATCTATTATTATATCCATAGGCGGATATTTTTAGTATGTATATATATATATATATATATATATACACACACACACACGTGCACATGCAAACACAAACACATGCACACACAAACACAAACACATGCATTAGGAAGGGCAGCCAAAAGTAGACGCCATGCCAATAGAAACAAATGGAGGCCTGGTGCAGCTCTTTGGTTTGCCAATTCCTGTTGAACAGTCTGACCCATGCCAGCATGGAAAATGGTCATTAAATAATGATTAGGATAATGATGATGATGATTATAATATATTTGCTTCCCAACCACATGGTTCTGGGTTCAGTCCCACTGTGTGGAACCTTGGGCAAGTATCTTCTACTATAGCCTCAAGCCAACCAAAGCCTTGGGAGTGGATTTCGTAGACAGAAACTGAAAGAAGTCTATCATGTGTGTATGTTTCTGTCCCTGTAACTCAGTGGTTCAGCATAAGAGATTGACAGAATAAGTACCACACTTAAAAAGAATTACATGGCACAAACAGGGGTGTTTTTTATGTGACAGCGGCACTGTCACCAGTTCTTCACTTACACGGCACTGTCACCAGTTCTTTTACATGGCACCGTCACCAGGTCTTTTACGCGGCACCATCACCAGTTCTTTTATGCGGCACTGTCACCAGTTCTTCTTTTATGCGGCACCATCGCCAGTTCTTTTATGCGGCACCGTCACCAGTTCTTCTTTTATGTGGCACCATCACCAGTTCTTGACGTGGCACTGTCACCGTTGTTTTTTGCAATGGCAGCATGGGTACCTATTTTGTGGCTCCAGCATGGCTGCCTATTATGTGGCTCCAGCATGGGTGCTTTTTTTTACATGGCACCAGTGGAACAAAAATACTTACTTGCAAAACCTGCATTGGTTGGTAGCAAGAAGGGGCCTTTATCTGAAGAACATTGCCTGAAGAAGTCTTGATCGACCCATGTCAGAACGGAAAGAGATGTAAAATGCAATGACGAGAGTGGTGATGATGAGCATCCGTCCACTAAGAATTTTCTGCTTCCTCATCATACAACCTACATACAAAAGCAATATAAATTAGGAATAATGCAAGAATAGACTTACAGCAAAAATGACTGTTGCTATGGATCCCAGAGCACTGAAGCCTGCATTGAATGCAATCCAAATTAAAAATGTAATCCCCAGGCAGTTCTGTCTGTTGCACATATTAAAATCTGTTTTGTGAGTTAAGGTGACACAGAAGAAAAGGTAAACAATAAACATTATACAGTTCTATATTTAAGAGATGAGGAATTATTTGACGGGCATATGGCATTGTGGTTAAGAGCCCGGGCTACTAACCCCAAGATTCCAAGTTCGATTCCAGGCAGTGACCTGAATAATAATAATAATAATAATAATAATATCGAAAAATACCTTAGGAATGAGAACCCAGGCTCGAAACTTTCCCAAAATACCTGATGAAGGCTGGAGGGTATATCAGCTGAAACACTGTGTTAACAACAGAACCATATTCGATGACTGTCACCTGTGCCAGTGGAGCACTAACAGCACCATCTGAGCATGATCATTGCCAGAGCAGCTGTCTGGCTTCCATATCAGTGGCACGTAAATAGCACCATTTGAGCGTGATCGTTACCAAACATCGCCTTACTAGCACTTGTGCCGGTCGCACATTAGAAAACATTCGAGTGAAGTCGTTGTCAGTGCCGCTGGATTGGCTCCTGTGCAAGTGGCATGTAAAAGAACACCATTTTGAGCGTGGCCATTGCCAGTACCAACTGACTGGCCCTCGTGCCGGTGGCACGTAAAAGCACTCACTACACTCTTGGAGTGGTTGGTGTTAGGAAGGGCATCCAGCTGTAGAAACTCTGCCAGATCAGATTGGAGCCTGGTGCAGCCATCCGGTTCACCAGTCCTTAGTCAAATCATCCAACCCATACTAGCATGGAAAGCGGACGTTAAACGATGATGATGATGAGGACAAATATCCGTTAAATGTAAATAATGTAAATAAACATTATATTTAGCATGAAAGAGGAAGTCTCTACATCCGTGGTTCTAAACTGGGGTTTATATGACACCCTGGTAGTCCATAGAAGAGTTTTGGGTGTCCAAGTTAGTATTTTGGGGGTTCATTTTGCTTTGATGTAGTGCAAAAAGCGACTTGGTTTCTTTCTTTAATTTTTTATGTAGTTAAACACGTTTCCGGTCATTGAAACCCAGAGTCTCTTGGAGAGAGTGGCTTTTGCAGACCTGCACAAGAGAACATGTGAAAAACAAAATAAGAATTTTGAGAGAAGTGTTTATGAAGTGAGTTTCTAAACATCAAACGAAAATGGGGGTCTACCAGAAAAAAAAAAAAAAAAAAAACAGTAATCAAAAACAAAAACAGTAATCAAAATATGGTTGAGAACCACTGCTTTACATGGTAGCCTGACATGTTGGAAACAGCAGCCAAATTGCCTTCAAATCATATTTTACTGTAGTGGAGAATGTAACGGAAATACTGTAGGACGGGCTTGACTGAAACACTTTACCTTATATATGCTCAATGGTTTACGGCTGCTTCTGATGTCGGTGGTTTTGGTAATTTTAATTCAAGACAGTTAAAAGAAAGAATAAAAATTCTTTGAACAGGCACAGGCATGGCTGTGTGGAAAGAAGCTTGCTTCCCAGTTACATGGTTCTAGGTTCAATCCCATTGCATGGAACTTTGTGAAAGGATTTGGGAGATGGAAACTGAAAGAAGCTTGTGTGTGTGTGTGTGTGTGTGTTTGACTTCACCACTGCTTGACAACTAATGTTGGTGTGTTTACATCCCCATTCAGCAAAGGGGACCAATAGAAAATCAAGTACTTGGGTCCGTTCATTCAAGTGAAGCATTTAAGGCAGTGCCCCAGCATGGCCACAGTCTAATGACAAAGAAAGATAAATGATAAAAAAAAATCACAGGCAGTCATAGCAGTGGAGTCAAGATGTCATTTAACATCCGCTTTCTGTGCTGGCATGGGTTGGAAGGTTTGACTGAGGACTGGTGAGCCAGAAGGCTGCACCAGGCTCCAATCTGATCTGGCAGAGTTTCTACAGCTGGATGCCCTTCCTACCGCCAACCACTCAGAGAGTGTAGTGAGTGCTTTTACGTGCCACTGGCATGGGAGCCAGTCAGGAGGCACTGACATTGACCACTTTTGGATGGTGCTTTTTATGTGCCACCAGAACGGGGGCCAGTCAGGGGATACTGGCATCGACCATGTTCGGATGCTGCTTTTTACGTGCCACCAGCACAGGGAGCCAGCCAGGCAACACTAGCATCGACCTGTTAAGATAAGTAACAGACTGGAGACTGGAAAAAGTGCTGGAAGGCTCTGCCCCAGTATGGCCACATTTCAATGACTGAAATCCGTAAGAGAAGGAAAAGAATAAAAACATTATGGCAATTGCAATTGAAAAAGGATACAATGTTTGATCTGATAGAATTTGAAGCCTGCTACCGTTGTCACTCCATAATCTATGAGACAAGCTATGAGCCCCGTAAGGACTCCAATTGAAAACATTACAAACCATCGCACCATACCAATGTAAATGTTTTTCTGTAAAAAAGAAAACAACAACAACAATGAAACAAATAAAATAGAAAGACAACACAGTACAGAGAATATTTAATCCTTTCGTTACTGTATTTGGAGATACTCAGTGTTTCTATCAATCATTTCAGATATAACAAAGAATTCAGTTAAATAACTTTGTTATCATTAAACTAGTGTTAGGAACATAAATTGTGACTAAGGTTTGGTGGAAGATTTTAATTTAAAACTTATGAAAACAAGACATTTGTACTCAGAGCCAGAGCTGGTTTCAGTCAGGTTGGTATCAAAAGGGTTAAGAATTGTTTCTCTATTATATATTTTAAATCCTTTTGTTACCATATTTCTGTTAAGATGCTCTGTGTTTCTTTCAATTAATTTTAAATATAACAAAGAATTTAGTAAAATAACTTAGTTATCATTCAGCTAGTGGTAGGAACATAAATTGTGACTAAGGTTTGGTGGAAGATTTTAATTTAAAACTTATGAAAACAAGACATTTGTACTCAGAGCCAGAACTGGTTTCAGCTGGGTTGGTAACGAAAGGGTTAAAAGAAACAGATTGATTATAATTGCTGATTATAATTACTAACATTTATAAAGGTGACAAGTTATTTGTAAATCTCACAACAAGAGATATTCAGCGAGAGTACTTTGGAGTAAAGGTTGTTTGCCAACATAACATGGCAGTCCTGGTTTAGGACGAATGTTGTTGTAATTTAGCCCCAGGAGACATGGTCTCCAGCTGGCTATATGACATGAGCTGTGTCCTTATATTTTCGAACAAGGGGGTGCTATATTTTCTTGTTTGAAAATATAAGGACACAGATCGTGTCGTATAGCCAGCTGGAGACCATGTCTCCTGGGGTTAAATTACAGCAACATTCATCCTAAACCAGGACTGCCATGCTATGTTGGTAAACAATCTTTACTCTGCAGCAGTTTTGTTGGCATAAGTAGTGTTGATAGATCTGTCTTGGAAAACGAGGAGTGCTGTGAAGAAGTGAGATTTGAAACCAGATTAGCCAGAAGCTGAAAAGAGGATTCACTTCCAGAAGTAACTTACCCATTTTGTTCTGTCAATCAGTTCCTTTTCATAAATGCTGTTTTCAACCGGGTCATAATCTAAACTCTTGAAATTGAAAATAAAAGAAAGAAAATAAAGAAAATTTCGAATCTTTTATGGCATTTAATTGTTTCTTCTGAGCAGATTTAATCAGTTATTGAAATTAAATATTATGAAAACATTTAGTCAAAAATTCTATTTTCTTAGTTCTAAACACCTTCGTTGTAAGTAATTCCCACACCCCTAACACTGAACGGATAAAAATAATTTACTGAAATATTATCACAATATAATTCCTTAGAAAATTGCTATTTCTAAATCTCACAATGAGAGATATTCAGCAACAGTATTTTGGAGTAAAGATTGTTTGCCAACATAACATGGCAGTCCTGGTTTAGGATGAATGTTGCTGTAATTTAGTCACAGGAGACATTGTTTCCAACTGGCTATACAACACGATCTGTGTCCTTATATTTTCGAACAAGGGAATGTAGCACCCCCACTCAGCTCAAAACAATATCTGTGTATCGTGATTTCCGAGTTATTTCCCTTCATCAGCACAGAATAATTGTTTGGCTAGAGGTGGCGCTGCCAAATTCCCTGATCTATAAATTAGAATAAATTACAGCAACATTTGTCCTGAACCAGGACTGCCATGTTATGTTGGCAAATAATCTTTACTGCAATATAATTCCTGTTCAATGAACTGGACAAAAAGATGAAACAATCGTCAATGGAGTAATGAACTACTAACTGGCAGGTCAAACAATTCTACACTGTTCGTAGCTGCCAAGAAATAAGTAGCAGATCTTCTGAAAGTACCACTTGCAAGTAATTAGAGCCATGACTAATATCACATACATCACTAATCTACTTGAGATTAAACGCTGCTTAGTTCCATATAAAACATTGCTATATTATTTACATTATTTACATTCGACGGATATTTGTCCTCATCTTGTTTGTTGTTAACACGACGTTTCGGCTGATATACCCTCCAGCCTTCATCAGGTGTCTTGGGGAAATTTCAAACCTGAATTCTCATTCCTAAGGTACTTTTCGATGTTATTATTATTACTATTATCATTATTCAGGTCACTGCCTGGAATCGAACTCAGAAACTTGGGGTTAGTAGCCTGCACTCTTAACCACTACGCCATATCCCCATGATGAAGGCAGGAGGGTATATCAGCCGACACATTGTGTTAACAACAAACAAGATGAGGACAAATATCCGTCAAATGTAAATAATGTACATAATTCCTCATCTCTTAAATATAGAACTGTAAAACATTGCTAAGTGCAATAACCATATGATATTTTGTTAAATATAAATATATATACACATAAGTGCAAGCATGGTATGTGGTAAGAAGTTTGCTTCCTAACCACATGGGTGGCACCTTGGGCAAGTGTCTTCTACTATAGATTCAAGTCAATCAAAGCCTTGTGACAGAAACTGAAAGAAGCTGATCATATATGTGTGTGTATGTGTGAGTGCGTTTGTATTTGTCCCCTACCACGACTTGACAACTGGTGTTGGTTTGTTTACATCTATGTATCCGAGCAGTATGGAAAAGAGACTTATGTACCAGACTTTAAAAAAAACAAAAAAACAAGCACTGGGGTTGATTTGTTTGACTAAAATTCTTCAAGGCATGGTTGCAGTTTAATGATTGAACCAAAAGATTAAAGATAAAAGCAATAATACCTCATAAAGATTGCTGAGACAAGTATTTTCAACCCCTTCCTGAATAATTTCTGTGTATTGATCCCCCTAAAAAAAAAAAAAAGAAAAGGAATTCAGTTAAACATTTATTTATAACATACATTCAATAAAAATTCCAACTGGTATTCACTATTGTACAACTAATTGTTCTATATTGTTATGAAGTCCCTTGGTGCCAGAACACTTGGCAGGATTATGGATTACCATTGGTTGGATTTTATAATCAACTGAATTTACTTAGAAACTGAGATGTGTCTTGTTACTTGTATGATTTGGGAGAGCCAGCTCATATT
This sequence comes from Octopus bimaculoides, assembly GCF_046866305.1. Classification (NCBI taxonomy): domain Eukaryota; kingdom Metazoa; phylum Mollusca; class Cephalopoda; order Octopoda; family Octopodidae; genus Octopus; species Octopus bimaculoides. Next base: position 5,424,724 of record NC_142929.1, read on the forward strand.
GTTTGGCCACGTTGCTCGATTTGTTGGGTGACCACATGCCACATGGTGATGTCGGATGAGGAGGTATCTTGTGGAGATGGGGACTGACTGGAACTCTGCTCCACAAGCTGCCCAGGAGGACCCAGGAATATACCAACAAACAGTGAATGCAATAACATGCTACAAAGGCGCATGCCCTCACACCACACCTGACCAGTTATGTTAATTATGGATAATAGGGTTGCATGGGGTCATAAGAAATTTGTGTTCGTGTATACTGGCCTAGAACAGCTTAAAATTATCATTGTTTAACGTCCTCCTTCCATGCTGGCATGGGTTGGATGGTTTGATAGGAGCTGGCCAGACAGAAGCCTCCTGCACCAAACTTCTGTGTCTATTTTGGCACAGGTTTTATGGCCGAGTGCCCTCCGTAACACCAACCTCTCCGCAGAATGGGCTGAGTGCTTTTTACATGGCACCAGCACAGGTGAGGTCAGTTTTGGCATGGTTTTTACAGCTGGATGCCCTTCCAGATGCCAACCACTTTACAGGGTGGACTGGATGCTTTTTAAGTGGCACCTGCATTGGAAGGGTCACCAAGGAACTTGTTAGACAAGGAATCTTTGGTAGGGGAGGGGGCATTGGAGAAGGTGATCTTGTGCCAGATGATGAAAGGTTAGAGTGTGAAAGACAGACAGAAATAGATGTCTTGCTGTAGAGGAAGTACATGGTTACTCAGTCAGAGAGAGAGGGAGAGGGGGAGAGAGGGGGGGGGAGAAAGAAAGGGAAATTGTGTTAACAAGAAAGAGGACAGACACGGGTGTGCTGCTGTAAAGGAGATACAAGTTTACCTAGCCAGTGGAGAAGAATGCTATTACAAAGTATAGACAAAATGACATTATAAGGTAACGACTACCAAAGTGTAGAATACATTGAAGATTGGAAGAGGACTTCTTGGGATTATGGTTTACAACGATTTTCACACTTGAGAAGTTACTATATATTCAATTATGCCAGAGATGAATCAAACTTGTGTTTAACAATAATTTTACTGCGGTCTCTGACAGATTTAGTATTCGGTTTCAAAGACATATGAAATGAGATGAGAATTGTAGATTCAATTTATTTTTACTAAGTCTGGTTACTTTGATGAAATAGAATGGCTTGGAATAACAAAAGAGGAGGCTGAAGATGGCATTACAGATTACTGGAGAAAATTTCATTGCATCTCAGCAAAACTCAGTGAATGAATAAGACCATACACATTGAAAGAACAGCCAGGAAAACCAGTGAAGATATTACAAATTTCCATGGTGAGCAGGAGGAATTAAATGGATAATTTGCAGAAGAGACTTTTTAGAGAAGCTTTTTGCCAAAGAACAAACAGGAAAACTGATTGAAAGCAGTTTTCCATAGTTTTGTCTTATGTCACAGCTGAGAAAACCTTTAACCCTTCAGCAGTTAAACTGGTCATATCCAGCCCAAATATTCTGCGTGATTTATGGTCAAACTGGCCAGATCCAACCACTTACACCTACCCTACAATGTCATTCTAAAAATAAGCAATCACATCAAAATTTCAAAACCATGAGATAATGCATGATTAATTGAAATAAATAAGTATTGCAATTGACAGAGGAATCTGAATGCTTAACGGTCAAATCGAAGGCGCCACTTGTACAGTTCAAGTGGAAGAGTCCAATACCAGAATTATGGACAGCATGACTATGACTAGCTGTAATTGTTAGGCGGTTGTGGTGGGGAAATTCTAAAAGTTTAGTGCTTTCAAAGTGAGTGCCACAGTGACTGAGAGCAAAGCTTGTGAGTACCACACAAAATAAATGTGGAGAGACACAGGAAAAGTAGCTTAACTGTTTAGCATTTTAAACCAGTCATATCCAGCCCAAATATTCTACCCACGTTAAGTTCAAACCAGCCAGGTTTGACCCCCATACATCTCTACAATGTCACTCTAAAAATATAGAATTTGGATGAGGTTAGCTTGTGTAAAGAATTGCCAATCTCTAACTGCGGAGGGAACCTGTGGAAGAGGTAGACACAGGAAGACATGGGATAAGGTGGTGAAGCATGATTTTTGAACTTTGGTCCTCACAGAGGCAATGTCCAGTGACCAAGACCTTTGGTGATATGCTGTGCTTGAGAAGACCTGTCAAGCCAAGTGAAATTGTAGTCAAGGGTGATGTTGGTGTCCCGTAACAGGCACATAAAAAGCACCTTTTGAGCATTGGACCTCATGGAGGCAAAGTGGCTGATGCTGGTGGCACATGAAAAGCTCCTTTCAAGTGTTGGGCCCATGGAAGCAATGACCAAGACCTTTGGCATTATGTCATGCTTGAGAAGAGGACCCATCAAGCCAAGTAAAATCGCAGTCGTAGCAGATACTGGTGACATGTAAAAGCACCCATTACACTCTCAGAGGGGTTGGCATTAGGAAGGGCATCCAACCATAGAAAGCATACCAAATCAGACTGGAGTCTGGTGCAGCCTTCCAGCCCATCAGCCCTGGTCAAACTGTCCAACCCATGCCAGCATGGACAACGGGCATTAAATGTTGATGATGATCATCACCAAAATCTAAAAGCTACGAGAAAAGACACAATTACTTTGAAACAATGGGAATAAATAAGTGTTACATTTGAGAGAGGAATCTGAATGCTAAGGGGTTACAGAGATGCTTTTCTGTCGGTGAACGAAAAAGAATAACATGTAAACCAAGAATGGTCAGAATTTAATTGATTTGGCAACTAAACCAATAACAGCAGCTGTCAAGGTTTTGTTGACAATGTAAGAATGCTATCGATAATTTTAGAGGTGTTTCAAACTAATGTGACCTTTTGATCTAATTTTAATTTTATTTTATCTTTTGTATGTTTTCTTAATAGGTCATTACAACTGAATCGTTTCATTTAAAGTACTTTCTTTATCCAAACCAAAATATCTTCTCATAAATATCTTTGCTATATGTATCTATCCATCATTTCACATTATGTTATTTATCATCGTTTAACATCCGCTTTCCATGCTAGCATGGGTTGAACGATTTGACTGGGGACTGGTGAACCAGATGGCTACACCAGACTCCAATCTAATTTGACAGTGTTTCTACAGCTGGATGCCCTTCCTAATGCCAACCACTCTGAGAATGTAGTGGGTGCTTTTTACGTGCCACCGGCACGAGGGCCAGTCTGGCAGTACTGGCAACAGCCAAGCTCAAATGGTGTTTTTTTATGTGCCACCTGCACAGGAGTCAGTCCGATGTTTTGTTGACATGCCACCGGCACAAGTGCCAGCAAGGCGAAGCTGGAAACGATCGCGCTCAAATGGTGCTTTTTACGTGCCACCAGCACAGGAGTGAGACTGCTGCTCTGGCAGTGATTCTGCTTGGATGGTGCTGTTAGCGCTCCACTGGTACGGGTGCCAAGAAAATTCAGAAACTCTGCTTAAACCCCTTCCTTAACAAATTTCTGTTGAAATACTCTGCCTTTGTTTCAGAGGATTTAGAGAATAATGACAGATTTAGTAAAAATACCATCATCATTATTAAGCCGATGTTTAGAACATAAATTAATGTGAAAATTTGATGGTAGGCTTTGATTTAAACCCTTTTAAAATCAGAAGTTTGTATTACAAAGCCAGTCACAGATGGGATGGTATGAAAAGAATGCCATTGCAACAAAATTCTCTTTCAAAGGTCGTATTCTATTCAGACTTGTGGTAAGCAAGGAAAGAGTTTAGACATTTTAACAAAAGATTTAGGTCAACTATCAAAAGAGAAAGTTGTTCCCTGTTGATTTCGTTGTATTTTAAAAGGAAATGTAACTTTCAACACACACACACAGACTTCTAATTTTACTGTGGGTTATTTTAGTCCAATGCCAGCATGGAAAACGGATGTTAAATGATAATGTGAATAGAAGCATTATTAGCTGCTTACAGACACATCCATAACAAAATTCTGAACAAGATGCAGAACAGAAAAAGTTTGCTGCAAAACTGTCTTTTAGTTCCTTAATTGCATCAAGAGGCACAGGCATGATTGTGTGCTAAGAAGCTTGCATTCCAACCACATGGTCTTGGGTTCAATACCACTGCATAACACCTTGGGCAGGTGTATTCTACTATAACCTCAGGCTGACCAATGCCTTGTAAGTGGATTTGGTAGACGGAAACTGAAAGAAGCCTGTCACATACGTGTATGTATGTGTGTGTCCCACCATTGCTTGATAACAGGTGTTGATGTGTTTACTTAGCAGCTCGGCAAGAGAGGCAGGTACAATAAATACCTGGCTTAAAAAAAAAACACAAGTCCCGGGGTCGATTCGTTCAACTAAAACTCCTTCAAAGGAGTGCCCTAGCATGGCCACAGTCTAATGATGGAAACAAAAGATAATGTAACAAAGTTATGAGCTGGACGCAAAACAGATAAAGCTACTGCAATATTCTTTCAGTTTCTTAATACCATTAAGACATTCAAGAGAGAACAGAAAATACCTGATCATCATCATCATCATTTAGCGTCCATGTTCCATGCTAGCATGGGTGGGATGGTACCACAAGAGCCGGCCAGGCCAAAACCTGCACCAGGCACCTGTGATTGTTTTGGCAAGATTTTTACAGCTGGATGGCCTTCCTGACGCCAACCGTGTGGACTGGGTGCTTTTGAGTGGCACCTGCACTGACAGGGTCGCCAAGTACTTGCAAGACAAAAACTTAATAGGGGAGGAGGCATTGGAGGAGGTGATCTTGTGTTGGATGAGGAAAAGGTTGTAGCGAGACAGATAGAAGTGTCTTGGTGGAGAGGAAGTACAAGATTACCTGGCCAGTGTATACATACATACACATATATATAAATGTATATACACACACATATATACAAACATACATATAAATATATACACACACACATAAATATATACACACACATATATACACATACATACATATAAATATATACACACATATATATATACACACAAATACATATAAATATATACACACAAACATATATATACATACATATATACACACATATATACATATGCACACATACATATATATATACACACACACACACACACAGATATATACACACAAACATATATATACATACATATATACACACATATATACATATGCACACATACATACACATATATATATATATATATATATATATATATATATATATATATATACACACACACACACAAATACACACACACAGATATATACATACAGATATACACACACATATATATACACAAACATATATACACATATAAACACACATATATACACAAATACATACACACACATATACACACATATGCATACACATGTATCCATATGCATACACACATATATACATATGGATACACATATACACACACAAAAATATACCCAAAACAGGCTGCTGAAATTTCAGCTAATTCTTGGCTATTTTGAATGAAGCCAATGTTCAAATCCAGTTTCTTGAAATGTTTAGAAACTGAAATCGCAAGTAGCCGTCTCAGTCCACGAAGAACCAAACAGCATTTTGCCTTCTCTCAAAATCTGACTTCTAAACCAAAGTGCATCACACCAAACTTATTGTTCTTCAGAGTATGAGTCAGTGCCATGTAATGAAAACAATGTTGCCTGAGTCACTTAATTAGAACCCAATGCACTGTGAAGTGGTTGGCATTAAGAATGGCATCTAGTTATGGAAACCAAGCCAAAACAGACAACTGGAGTCTGTGGAACCTGGTGCAGTTCTCTGGTTTGCCAGCTCCTATCAAACCATCCAACACAAACCAGTATGGAAACGGATGTATGATAATGATAATGATGATGATTAAGCTCATTAGAGCAAAGTTTGCATATTTTCATCATGAATCCTTTTATTATCTCCATATGTCATTACATTATCAGAGTAATGTGCTACTTTTTTCAAGTCCTTAAGTTCTTCCGTGTCATATTAAAAATTACCACTATTTGTCACTCCAATAATTAATCACAAAAATTAGTTTAATTTATTATTTACTTCCACAGTTGTAAAATGCTGATCTCGAAGAGGTAAAGTCACTTGATAAGCCAGACAAAGGTCAGTAATAATGAGATGAAGATTTCCATGAATTTGACAGAGAAAAAAAAATGCTAATGAGTCAGTTGGAAAGTACATCTATTAATAGTAAATACATAGTCAACCGAACAATTTAACAATACCGTGAGGGTTCTAAAGTTATAATTATTTCCTCAGCCAGCAATTATTTCAAATTTAATGGACTCATCGTCTTCAAAAGATCAACTCTGAGAGGAATAAAACATGGCTATGGTTTCTATAGAAATCAATAAGCTGGACTCGGTGAATATTTGAAGTTTTGTAAAATAGATGATTAAGTCCTGAAGTTTATAGTAGATACAAGCATAGAGTAGGGGCTTCACTTGTAGATACAACCTAATGCGATTGAAATAGTAATAAGATTCATGAGATGACAGAATCATATTTTCCACAGGCAATAAAAACTTCAGTCACCAGAGAGTAATTGTTTGTTTCAACGTTTGGAATGTTTTCCTGTTCTTTTAAGCATTTCCATTAACAGATAAATGTGAGTAGGATTTAATGCCAAGTTTTTAGGAGGTCGTTGTGAGTGAAAGACGATTCATTACCATTGATTGTGTCCATTACAGATCAAAAAATTTTTGCTGAGATGCTTGCTATTACAATTAAGTTTTATATACTTTTGGAAAATGTCTTTAATCTTACAATTAAGACTTCGTTTATCAACAGTAAGATATTCTTTGTGACAATCTTTGAAATAAGTTTTTGTCAATCTGAACTGAATTTACATTATTTACATTTGGCAGATATTTGTCCTTATCTTGTTTGTTGTTAACACGTTTCAGCTGATATACCCTCCAGGTGTCTTGGGGAAATTTTGAACCTGGGTTCTCATTCCTAAGGTGTTTTTTGATATTATTATTATTATTCAAGTCACTGCCTGGAATCAAACTCGGAATCTTGGGGTTAGTAGCCCACGCTCTTAACCACTACGCCATATGCCCGTGTAAATAATGTACATAATTCCTCATCTCTTAAATATAGAACTGAATTGAATTTATCTTAAAAAAGCAACATCTCAGTCTATTGCTCAATCAATCACTCAATATCTCCCTGCATTATTCAGTGCTCCAAGCTTTGATCAGCATCACTGAGTACTGAGCATCAAAATAACCAACTTAAAACTTCCTCCTCCTCCTCCTCCTAAATTACTGGCCTTGAGCCAACATTTGAAACCAATATACACATTATTTAAATTTGAGCTTCTATTGGTAGCTAATAGAAACTCAAATCTAAATACTGTGTGCATGTGTGTGTGTGTGTATTAAATGAGGATATATTTTCACTGTCGGCGTTTTCTGTATGTCGCCTGCTCATTTTTTTTTCATGTTTCTTTTATAATTCAATTTTTTTTAGTCCGTTAGGATGTGTGGTTTGTGCCTGAGGAATCTGAGTTTTCTCAACATATGAAACTATTAGTAGCGCTTTAATACATGTATTGTGATCTTCAAATAATATTTATCTCTCACCAGATGGAGTACTGTTTTTGTTGAATTTTCTATCACAGATCAGTACATTTTATATATATACACACACACACACTGATGTGAAGTCATGTATTGAAAACTGATAAGGAGGATACAGGAGGCGGTCGAAAAAGCCAGCTTCTATATATGGCTGAAGCGGGAAGACCGAATATGGCTTGAAAGTCATAACAAGTCTAGGTGAGACAGGCTGACAGTGAAGTGGCTTCGAGCCCTCCATTGTCAGTTAAAGTTCAGACAGTGTCATGTGACAACTTGCTGGTGCTGCCTACTGGACCCTAGCAGCGGGAAATTTAGACAGTGTCACGTGACAACTAGCTGGGGCTGCCTGCTGGAGCCTAGCAGCAGATATAAAAAGGGGAACTTGACACGACGATCAGTCGGACGCTGACACTTGTTGATGCTGCATCGAAGAGGCCAGGGAATAGAAGAAAGAAGACATGCACCCAACACCAGAGCTGAAAACACCTCCGAAAGGAGGGGCCCCGCCACGTCAAAACGGTAGAGGAGTAGGGGCCGAAACCGGACGTGGTTCCTCCTGATGATGTCTTGAGCTAACTGGATCCTAATCCACCAAGGGAAGGTATGTCAGAAGAAAGTAATTCAACAACGCCGGTTGATGAACCGTAAGACGTGTGGCCAAAACCTCCTGGAAAATAACCATAGCGAGGGACATTCCACAGTTGAATTAGAACAGTCACAAACAGCGAAAGAAGACATGCACCCAACACCAGAGCTGAAGACACCTCCGAAAGGGGGTGGCCCCGCCACGTCAAAACGGTAGAGGAGTAGGGGCCGAAACCGGATGTGGTTCCTCCTGATGATGTCTTCAGCTAACTGGATCCTATAAAGGAGCTGTTGTGGTAGCAGACCACGAAACATGGTTGAAATTCCCCTTCCTATATATGAATTATAAATAAAATATATATATATATATATATATATAGGCATATATATACATACATATATGTACATACTGACATATATATGTGTGTGTGTGTATATATATATATATATATATATATATGTGTGTGTGTGTGTGTGTGTGTGTGTGTGTGTGTGTGTGTGTGCATATATGGGTACAGGATGTCACACTACGTGAACAACATGAAATCCGAAATATGAAAAACAACATGGAATACGAAGACAATTTTTTTTTTTGCGAACAACGAGAGAAACAAATGGAAAACAAGACAAACAACATAAAGAGCAACCCTTGTTTACATATTGTGACGTCCTGTACCCATATATGCATATAGTAAAAGCACCCACTACACTCTCTGAGTGGTTGGCGTTAGGAAGGGCATCCAGCTGTAAAAACTCTGCCAAATCAGACTGGAGCCTGGTGTTGCCATCCGGTTTCACCAGTCCTCAGTCAAATCGTCCAACCCATGCTAGCATGGAAAGCGGACGTTAAACGATGATGATGATGATATATATACATATGTCAGTATGTACATATATGTATGTATATATGCCTATACATATATATATTTTATTTATATTATATGATTTAACGCCATGCACCCATTTCCAAGTAAGTTTATCTTATCTGTGTGTGTGTGTATATATATATATATATATATATATATATATATATATATATGCACACACAATATATATATATATACGCACACATGCTCATTATGACAAACTTATTATCATACACTCTCTCTTTGCTCCCAGCGGAGGCCTGTCAGTGTCCAGCTGGACATCTCTTCAAGTATGTCTGCCTGTAATGGATTCAATGATTGATGATGATAGCAATTCGTCATAAGTAACATCTGCATGTTTCTACAGTCAAACATTTTTTTTCTTCTTCTTAGATCATGAAACAAACTTCAAACTACCCACTCATTCTTTTCCTTATCAATCTGGAAAGATTATTGAAATGCTAGAGCAGAATTATGTAGATGCGTGCCATGAGGCAGAAGATGAGATGGAGACGAACCTGAATTAGACTCCTCAATGGTAAGTACGAAAGTTCGAATTTTTCTGAGTAGCTAGCAGTGGCAGTGTGGGTGGGGGAAGCATACAACTGGCAGAGAAACGGGCAGATACACACATACACACACACATGTATAAATATACATACGGAGGGGTCAAAGTGTGTAATAGAATAAGTATAGACAAAATATGAATGATATAATGTCAACTCCACATGTGCTTCACAATTTGGATTGTGAAGATAAGCAGGACTGATTCTATGAAGCACTATTGTAACTACCTGAATGATGAATGACAATGGCATCATCATGACTGGTGACTTCAGTGGATATGTTGGCATTATGAAGGATTCTATCGAAGCTATGACTTCCATTTGATAAATGAAGAGAGAACAAGGTTCCTGAATTTCCGTGACAGCAATCATCATCATCATCATCATTTAACGTCCGCTTTCCATGCTAGCATGGGTTGGACGACTTGACTGAGGACTGGTGAAACCAGATGGCAACACCAGGCTCCAATCTAAATTTGGCAGAGTTTCTACAGTTGGATGCCCTTCCTAACACCAACCACTCATGTCTTGACAATTTGCTACACTAACTGCAAGAAGTCAACCGGATCATCATCGACCAATCAAGTGAACACACAAGCTGGATAGACTTCTCTGCAGGAAATAATGACAGTCAGATCGTTTGCGGATGCTAAGTTCTTCTTTCTCAGAGAAAGTTACGAATTAGGAATTCTGAAGTAAAAGCTAGACAAACTCAGAAACAAAACAGTTTGAAGAAGGAAGACATGGAAGTTAAAAAAGCCATTGAACGATCAGAAATTAAGAGAATTTAGTTGAAGCATATCCCAGAAGGGAAGAGAAGATGGAAATATAATAGAGAACAATTAGAAGTTTTCTTATTGGGGAATCTCTGTTGTGAGCTATAGACCAGATCTGTGGCTGGGTTAAGGTTATCACCAGATGGAGAGTGACTTGGTGCCAGAGTAGTACTAGAAATAGAGCCATGAAAGCCAAGAGATAAAGTATGGAAAGAGTGAAAGAAAGGAAACAGCAGAGAAATACACCAAGTAACTAGATGTATGTAGCATAGAAAGAAGTAGAAAGTAAGAGGGGCACCAATGCTCTATGGGAAGATGATCCCTCAGAATAGACAGCCGAGTAGTTCAAGAAGGCGTCATACCTAATGACTGGATAACTACACAGATATCAAACTATTAAATCAGGTCATGAAAGTAATGGGAAAAAAATATCAGATTAGTGGGAGAAGCAGCCTAGATGAGATGCAGTTTGACCGAGGGCTAGAGCAAAGTGTAGACAGCAAGGTGAGAGCCAGTAATGAGTACAGCGACAAATTTAGCATGCAGGTAGGAGTTACTCGGGTTCTCAGTTCCGTTCTACTTACCATGGTTCTCCAGACATTAGAAATTTAAGGCTGGCTGTCTGTGAGAACTCTTAATTTGAGTGATCTTGTTCTTATAGCTAAATCTGTAACAGAATTACAAGAAATTTCAGATAAGGCCTCAAGTAAACTTAGCAATGAGTAAAGTAAATAGGAAAGGAGACAGGATTTTGCTTAGTATCAGGGAAACGGCTCTGCTCCGAGTACATTGAAGGAATGGGTAGAATTTTCATACATTATAAATATGAGAGCATAAGAGGTGTAATGGAACCATAGGCAGACTGACAGAAAAAGTAGACTCTTGTGACAGATGTACAGAAGTACTAAGCATTAAAAGTACACAGAAAACAGATTGTCTCAGATGTCTGGAATGCTCTCTATCAGTTGAACGTTTCTGTTACCCCGGTAACATAATTTGCAGTAACCAGAGTAAAAGTAGATTGAAGAAAATCAAGAGTTGTTACTTCTGCTGGCAACAAAAGATTTCCTTACCAGAGTGGTGCTTGTATACAAACTGCAATGCTGCATGAAGGCCCCAAAATGTACAAGATTTGAGAAGACTAAGAAGAAGAGATGAAAATGTTCCAGTGGAGGGCAATATTTATGTCCATGAATGATAGAAATGAGTAAAGATAAAAATTGGGTACCAAAGGAATTGGATGGAGTCTGGAAGAGAGAAGATTCAGCTGGTTTGAGCCTGTGATGCACATGGAGGATAGCACATAGATAAAAGAATGTGCAACGTATTGAAAGTGAATGGAACGCATGGAACTGGAAAATTGATGGAAAATTTGGACAAAGTGGTGAAAACCGACCTCAAGATGATACATATCACACTGCATGGCATGAGAGAAGCCCCAATCAGCCATGTAAAATGGGTTTGATCAAACATTAAAACGGGCAGTGGTGGAGGCTGGGAAGCATATCCACCCATGACACTTTGTCCCAACTACTTTTATCTCTTTCCAGTTCCACCCAATCATTCTCTCCTTCCTCTTTTGTAAAATATGAGTAGTCATGTAGCTTCTCTGCAGCAGGAAACTTGTTCCACTTTGGCCCCTTCTCTCATTCATTATCTGCTCATTTCTTTGGCATCATGAAAAAAGCACCCAGTATACACTGTAAAGGTGGTTAGCATTAGGAAGAGCACCCATCCATAGAAACTATGCCAGAGCAGTCAGTGGAGCATGATGTGGCCCTTGCACCCATAGCATGCTGTCAGACCACACAACCCCCCAAGCCAACAAGGAATATGGATGTTAAATGATATGATGATACATTTAGAACTTGGCTCCCCAGTTGACTCCACTCCATCATCCTCACTACTCTATTACCCTTTCTTTCATAGTAACCGTTGACAAGGCTCTTTCTCCACCCCCATCTGTTTAATTATCACTATCACTCTGCCCGCCCCCACTAACACTGACTTTTGTTACTTCCTCCACTACCACCCCCTTAAACAATAAAGCTCTTCCTCTCATCACATTTAATTTCTCTTACCTAAAGGCATGCCTGTCTCTCCTGTAGGGACTCCTTAAGTCTAGTAAATTACAAGGGGACCTCACTAATGCTACCAGAGAGAATGCAGGACTGAAAGGGCTCTTAGAACTTGCCAAAAGCAAGACAACTTCTATAATGGTGCTGCCATGAAACAATACACCCAGCACACACTGTAAAGTGGTTGGTATTAGGAAGGTTAGAAACTATGCCAAAACTGACACATCAGAACAAGACCTGGGTCTCCAACCTGCCAGACCCTTTGAACTGTCTAATGCCTTTTCTATATTTTTGAGATGAGGAATTCTGTACATTATTTACAATTGACAGAGAGGTGTCCTCATTTTCTTTGTTGTAACCACAATGTTCCTCTGTGGTACTCTCCAGCCTTCATCAGGTGGAGCATGGGCTACTAACCCTCAGATTCTAAGTTCAATTCTGAGCTGGGACTTGAAAAATAATAACAGAAAAATAACATCAGCAACATACCTAAGGAATGAGAACAGTGTACCCTGTTAGTCAAATAAAGGGTTGGGATCGAAATTCCACCAGAACACCTGATGAAGGGTAGAGAATACATCAGCCGAAACGTGATAACAATTGAGGTGAGGACACCTCTCCGTCCGTTGTAAATAATGTATAATGCTTGTCAGTTTGAAAAACCTGACATAAAACAATGATGATGGTATACATGTGTTTGTGAGTGAATACATGTACATGCAGGAGTAAGCTTCATTACCAGCCACATGGTTCCGGGTTCAGTTACACTGCATAGCACCTAGGACAAGTGTCTTCTACTATAGCCTTGGGCCGACCAAAGCCTTGTGAATGGATTTGGTAGATGGAAACTGAAAGAAGCCCATCATATATATGTATGTGTATGTATATATATATATATATATATATATATATATATATATATATATATATGAGTGTGTGTCTATGTTTGTCACCCCCTACCATTGCTTGACAACCGATGTTGGAGTGTTTACAGCCCCGTAACTTAGCGGTTCGGCAAAACAGACCGATTAGAATAAGTACTAGGCTTACAAAGAATAAGTCCCGGGGTCGATTTGTTCGACTAAAGGTGGTGCTCCAGCATGGGGGCAGTCAAATGATTGAAACGAACAAAAGAACATGTGTGTTTATGTATCCGCATACTCGAATGGGTCATCTCCACCAATTTGGCCTCATCAAATCTACATCCTTGTACCCCTCCTGCCCCTTTGCCCTCCTCTTTCACTTACTGCTCATCCTCCGATTCACTGTATTATGTTACCAATGTCAGTAAAATTGGTAGTGCCTGGCACTCCTTGTCATCATCCACCCTCCACTCTTTGTCATCGCTCCCTCTTGCCAGAGCAGCCACTTACATTTACCAATGTCTACCTTTATTACTATCCATTGTTCTCCAGCACCCCTGATTCAACCATCGGCCTCTTGCTAACTTCACTCACCCTCTGAGTCACTTGCTTAGAGTAAACCAACACATCACATAGTGAGGACTCTTTAGTTATATGAAATACAAGGCAACCTCACTAGTGTTAGGGCTCAGAATACTTTGTAAAGTGGGAGGCACACGAGCAGAGAAAATATAGGACCATGATGATTATTGTTGAGAACAGGACGACCTCGCTAATGCCTTGATAAAAACCATATCAATTCCTTCAGCTACCATTCTAAAACCAGTGACATCTTTCTCTTACACACACACACACACACACACACACACACACACACACACACACCGTGTGTAAATATCAATCCTTGTCTAGGCTGTCATCAATGTTTGTTTTAGAAATGAGATAGAAATTGTTGACGTCAAACAATTTACAGATTAGCGGGAACACACGATAATTTTTTTCCGTCCCGTGATGTATATTGTTTCCAGAAATAAACCACTCAAACTAGATAGATTAATTAAATAATGAATTGATTATTTAAAAATGCTACTGCGATTGAGGTCACGGGTAAAATATCCAAGAAGGTTTATCATGAAAGCAAAAGTGTCCCCTAATTCTTTTCTTTTTAATTCGATTTAATATTCCAGGAAAACTAAACTGAATTAATATTTTAACATTTCATTCAGGTTAAATTTTTATGATTTTATTTACTTACAAAGTGCTGACCACATTGTAAGTAACAAAAGCGTGGATTTATAATGTTTCAATGTAATCGGACTCACTTTTTTTTTACAGTTCTAAAGAGGTTATTTCCTATTTTTGTATTGGATTGAAACGAAAGCAAAATGAGAAACCTGCTGCAAAATGAAAATTAAAAATTGTTATATTTTAAGTCTTAAAATTTTATAACAGTTTTAATACGATATAAACATCGAAAACAACTTTGACGAGGTTTTAAGTTACATTTAGATTTGAGCTTGTGGTAAACTTATATAGAACTTGGAAAGTTTTACTGAAACATGCACTTAATGGGAAACATTTATTTTGAGAGGGGACCGCAAAAGTAACCAGTATGCGAATGACATCGCCAGTTGGCAGACGGAACTAGAAAGGAGTGTCAGCACAATCCCTGGGTTCTAGAGCAAAGGAGAAAATATAAGCATATATATATATATATATATATATATACACATACATACAAAAATACAATAAACAGAATCTGTTGAATTTAATGGCAGTCATGACACCGAGTAAACAACTAAAAATAAACAACGGAGAAAAAAATTTCTACTGATGTTGATTTAATCAAGATACACTTGATTAGGCAGATCATAGATCAAAATAATTCCAGCCGCACCTGTGACCATTCAACTAGACCCGTGGTGCCCAAACTTTTAGGGGGTGCCGTCCCCCTGACACCCAGGCTACATTCCTAGCGCCTTCACCCCAAGTAACCATCACAAACGTAGACCTCTTTCTGAAGCAAATTCAACAACCTAATAAACCCATTATTTTGTTGTTTTTACATGAATCATTAGCCTAACATTGCCCCTCGTTTTACATGAATTGCTATCCCATTATCGCCCTCTTGGAACTTTCCAATGCCCCCCAAGGGCGGGGTGTGTGCAATACCGCCCACTTTGAGAACCACTGAACTTGACTATTTAACGAGGTTTTACTTATTTAATTTACAAGACGGTACAACGTGATTTTGGAACAGAACAGGCGACGTCGTTTTGTTTCCTGAATAATTATTAACAATTGTGAAAATAATGTTAAAAGCCATTAATTATTGTTTCAAAGAGAACTTCTGAAAATGTCTTCGATAAGAAATCCTCAAAGGAATTAATTGAAACTTGAAATTGCTATGCAGTTTCATGCAAAACTAATTTCTTCGAGCTAACGAAAGGGCTTCTAAGAACATGTTAGAGGTAGTAGCCGAATCTCCCGCAAATTACATCCTGTTATCTCGAAAAAACAAAACAAAACGGGAACTCATTGTATAATGCTATATACGCAATGCTCGAGAAGCCGACGAGGTGGTCATGATTCGAATACCTACGATCATAGGTTTAAACAACTCCTTTCTCTGAGCTGGTATGCATTTATGAACATACCGTCAAATTTCATAATTTTCATATAATAATGAGCTCACTGTAGACGATGCTCAACTATAAAGAAGACTACCATTTATTTAACATTGCTGTCCCTGATCAAGCAGAAATATGATGAAAGGCATTTCAGCAGTGACCATCCAGATATATTTAAAACTACACTTTCGTATATTCCTTTACTATAGGCTTTGTTTGGCTGCTATTTCTAGCATACCACACGACCACGTTGTGTGAAGAGGAAAAGAAAACGTAAATATATTTTGGAGCACCTGTTTCCTTTGGAGCATACCATAGTCATGATCGGTATTTGACCACCGAAGATGCAAGGTGTGATCGTGGTTCCGAAGTTTGTGTAGCTTAGTTTTAAAGTTATTCAGCCCCATGTCAGTCCTTGTAGCGCAGGCTTGTGGTCTACGCATTCTAATCATTGTCAACCTGTCTTTTCTATAACCTCAGAATCATATTATCCAACGTATTGTTATTTGATGTATAATTTGAATGGGACTTCCCTGGTATTTCTAGCTGCCACACACAGGATCTTTCATTAACTGACGTTTTAAGTTGATGTGACCGTAAATGAATGCACCAAACAGTATGAATAGTTTAACTGTAACATCGTTTTTTTTTTTTGTTTCTTGAACTTTAGCAGCAAGGGTATTTTTCTTTCAATCAACATAAACACAAAGAGATACAAACAAGAAAAGAAACAGGTCTATACAATCAATTATTTTAAACAAAGAATAAGTGAAAATAGTCGGATATGGGTGTAGCTGGTGGTTTATGTTGAACAAACTCAAAAAGTTTGGAAGCAAATTGAGTAATAAATCTGATTACATAAGACTGAACAGGTACGTGTATGTTTCCACTAACCTCAGGGCCACGGTCACGTCTATCGTCGGTTGAATATCGGCGATGGTATGCTCCAAGTAAAGGGGCAGTTTCTGACCGTCTTCTATTCATTTCTTCTCGCTAAAATTGTTGAGAAACAAAGCAGAAAAAATAAATAAATGACAACTGTTAAAAGCGTAAAATAAAATTGGCAAAACAATCATATCCGTATAGAGAGGAGAATTGATAGCGACATTATTTCGATTAACAAAATTACCTTTTCGTTTTGTTTTCTTCTAACTTTTTGCCTTTTTAGTTTTGATTAAATAAGATATAACAAATCAATCGATTAGTGATTGCTTCGATGAGAATGCTGTTTTTCTTTTCTTGCATAGTTTTACTTCATGATATTTTCCACACCAGACACAATTTCATTAACATAGTAAAAAGTAAAAGATGTTTCTCTGTGTTGAAACTGCTGATGACAAAACAATATTTCAACCGGTGGATTTTTTTCTTTTTTTCCCTAAGAAATTCCCAAGAACAGAATGAAATGACAAAACACCAGAATTAATGACACTGTTTCGATAGAGGTAATTCTAGGGTGTCACATGACGAGCATATTCTAACTAAAATAGTCACATGAAAATATTATCATCATCGTTCCTGAACCTTTACGAACGACTGAACGAATAGGTTTCGACTAAAATGTAATTCTGTTCCTGCTTGATTAAAGAACTGGTGGTAGTAGGGGCGAGGAATTACTTTAATCAGGAGTCGCTCAACAAATAATATAGAATCAACGAAACGAAATAACAATCCGATTTTTAGGAAAACATAGTGTAGCTTTGTGACAAAGCTTAGTAACGTGCATCTGTAATTAATTACTTTTTCGAACCGATACCAGGAAACAGTTTTGCTTTTACTCATTCACTCTGATGCGATAAAAGACAAATACAATCTCGACAGTTTGACTTCGGAAGGTAGAACCGAACTAAATGCTACTAAATATTTTAAAAAAGAAATCACTGTTGTTACAAATATTTATTCCAATGCTACCGTTTCTACATCGACCTAAGAACCAAATAAAAGCAAAGTTTTGTTGCTATTTTCAGATCATTCCGGAGAGAATATGTATTTACGTCGATGCTTTGGTAATAACCGGATCTTTCAAAGTACAGTAAAAAAAAAAAAAAACCGTCAATTTTGAATAATTTGTTATTTATTTTATTTCACGCAAGTTTCAAATAGCTTCGAAATTATTTCTGACTATATAGCTTGTTGCCCGACTTGGTTTCAAAACCTTAACACTGTAATTAACTCCTAATTGGAGTGTTGATGACAATACAAGGAAGACGTTTGCTCTACTCCACCTCATCCCCTCTTCTCCTCACACATTTTAGCTCTAATCAAAATTATCCCTCCATAAACATTCTTTTCTTTCGTCCTCGCTGTCTTCTCTCTCTCTCTCTCTCACGCACACACACACACACTGGGCCTTTCACAACAATATCCGATGTCTCTTATACTATCCAGACTTTTTTTTCTTTTAAATGGGAGGCAAGTTGAAAATTCTCGTCGATCCCCACAGTGACCAGTAATAAAATTGCAGGAAAAAAAAGTTGCAGTAACAAAGTAACAATTTTGGCCAGGAAAAAAGTCACAGTTAATTTATGAGATCCAGACATCCCCCCCCCCGCCTCCAGGACAAAAACCCCTGTGACTATTTCCTGTGAATTTATTACCGTAACTTTTTTTTTTTTACCTGAATTCGATCCCACGGTGTGGCACCTCGGGCAAGTTTCTTCTATAGCCTCCAGACGGCCAAAGCCGTATGAATCGATTTGGTAGATGGGAACTGAAAGAAGCTCGTTGTGTGTGTGTGTGTGTATACACACATATGTTTGTGCGTGTCTGTGTCTGTTTGTTCCCACTCGCTGCTTGATGACTGGAGCTTGTGTGTTTACGTTCCCGTAACCTAGCGGTTCGGCTAAAGAGACCGATAGCATAATACCAGTCTCTAAAAAATACAAAAAGAACTGGGGTGGTTTAGTTCTACTAAAAAAAAAAAAATCAAAGGCGGTGCCCCAGCATGGCCGCAATCTAATGAGTGAAACAAGTCAAATTAAATACATAAGCACACACACACACACATATATACACACATATATATGCACACATATATACACATATATATGCACACATACATACACACACATATATGCACACACACGCATACATATATACTCATACACACACACATATATACACACATACATATATACATACACACACACACATATATACACACATTTATACACACACTCATACGTACATACACATTAACATACGTATGTGTGTGTATACACATGCGAAGGCGCAGGCGTGCCTGTGATAAGTTTATTGCCCAGCCAGATGGTTCCGGGTTTTCTGCTTATAGCCTCAGGCTGACCAAAGCCTTTTGAGTGGGGTTGTTAGACAGACACTGAAAGACCATTGTGTGTGTGTGTGTCTGTGTCTCCCCCAACACCACCACCACCACTACTGCTTGACAACTGGTGTTGGTGTGTTTACATCCCCATAACTTAGTGGTTCGGCAAAAGAAACCGGTAGAATAAGTATCAGGCTTAAAAAATAAGTACATGGATCGATTCATTCAACTTAACATTGAAGGCAATGCCCCAGCATGGCCAGAGTAATGACTGAAACAAGTAAAAGATAAAATATATATGGGCGCAGGAGTGGCTCCTGCGATAAGAAGCTTGCTTACCAACCACATGATCCTGGGTTCAGTTCCATTGCGTGACACTTCGGGCAAGTGTCCTCTACTACAGCCTCGAGCCGACCAAAGCCTTGTGAGTGGATTTGGTAGACGGAAACTGAAAAAAGCCCACCCTATCTATCTATCTATCTATCTATCTATATATATATATATATATATATATACCGGAGTAAGCACATGAAATGTGCAACAAGGTGGAAAAAAGAGTACTCAAATACCAGAGGTAGAGTAATATGCTTTATTTAAATTCTAACAAAACTGTCCGATGAACGGGAACGTGAAACTCAGAGTAACGGGTTTTTTTGTTATATTTCTGCTGCTTTTAAATAAAGTAAAGGTTCATGAACTCATCGATGAAACTTATTTTAATTTTTAATAAATTGATTTTAATTGAGTTTTTACTTGTAATTTGGGATTTTTATCCCTAATATTATATATATATATATATATATATATATATACACACACACACACACATTTGTATTTGTGTGTTTGTCCCCTATCATCGCTTGACAACCGATGTTAGTGTGTTTACGTTCCTGTAACATAGCGGTTCACTAAAAGAACCCAGTAGAATAAGTACTAGGCTTACAAATAAGTCCTGGGGTCGATTTGTTCGACTAAAGTCGGTGCTCCAGCATGGCCACAGTCAAATGACTGAAACAAGTAAAAGAATAAAGAAATATATGGTGGTGGGGTGGGTGGATGAAATAAGGTGTTTTTACTGCATTTTTGACGAAGAGGAAAAAATGTTTTACAAATGTTCACCACCTTACAAAAACTATACCAAACGACCTTCTCTAAATGCATTGAAAACTACGACAGAACACCATTTTAGAAAATTATTACCGTTCTCCTTGAACAAGTTTACCTGGAACAAAATGAGTAGAAGGTAAATTTGCCGCTTCAATTCTCCAGAATTACATTTGAAGACAGACTTATACACATCAATATCTATCCTTTGACATCAGAAAGATCAGAAATGCAACACAAATTTTAAATATCTTGGTCAAATGAAAGAGCAGCATGAAAAAATGACACATGGTACGAAATTAACGAAACTCGACAAAGGTAAAAATTCAAAATATTCTATATAGCATCTTCATGACCTGCTGCAGTGTCTCTCTTCCTGATATATTTACGCACCAAACGGTTAAAGAGAAGAAATTGTTGAAATTAGTTATTACTCATTTTGTGCCATTTAAGACATTTTGTGAAAATTGTAAATTATCAAATTAGACATTGGTGTGGGGAAAAATTGAGAAAAACAAAGAAAAGAATATTCTTTTCTGCTCAAGGTATAAGGCCCGGAATTTTGTGGAAGGGTGCCAATCGATTAGATCGACGCAACTGGTACTTAATTTATTGACCACGAAAGGATGAAAAGGAAAGCCGACCTCGGCGGAATTTGAACTCAGAACATAAAGACAGACGAAATATCACTAAGCATTTCGCCTGGCGTGCTAACGTTTCTGCCAGCTTACCGCCTTTAATATTCTTTTCTACTCTAGGGACAAGGCCCGAAATTTTGGGGGAGGGTGCCAGTTGATTAGACCGACCTCAGTACGCAACTGGCACTTAATTTATCGACCAGGAAAGGTTGAAAAGCAAAGTCAACCTCGGCGGAATTTGAACTCAGAACGTAAAGACAGACGAAATACCGCTAAGCATTTCGCCCGGCGTGCTAACGTTTCTACCAGTTCGCCGCCTTCAGAGAAAAAGAATATTGATGGTTAAACACCAAAAATTATCCGGATAGTTTATTACCAACCTCAGTTACAATTGGATCAAAGTTGAGCAAAAATTTCTTGGAGAAATAAAAGCACATGTCACCTGACTGTTTCGAAATTTGTCAATTCCAACAACAGCTATGCTCACCAATTTTTACTCCCAAAGATGATGCACCGATATAAATTGGTGATGCAATACTTGCAGAGTAATGATTTCAAATAGGAGGGAGAAAAGAACAAGAAAACGGAATTATTCGTTTTGCCCCAGTTGCCAATTTTGCCCTGCCTCAAATACAAATAGCTAAAACACAAACAACAAAAGTACAAGAGACGTTCTCTGTGAATATTATTAGGTTGATCCAAAAGGAAAGAATAAATTATGACGTTTCGGACATAATACTTCTTAAGGTATGGCGCTGTGGAATATTTTTGTTGCAGTTATTATTTTTTGTGTTGTTTAATACACAAGTGTGTGGTTACAGAGTTTGGCTACCATTTCTAATTGACCGAACGAACTCAGATTCTGTTCGGGAAGTAGTAGTAGTAGTAGTAGCAGTACAGAAGAATGCGATGGAACAGCAAGTTGCTGCATCCACCATTTATTGGCGATTCCCTGCTCCTGGCGCATGACACCTTTCCACCATTCAAGCGACAACCCTCCAACCCATGGGTTTGTTTGGGTAGTTGTTGCTGGTGAGGGTTTTACGAGGGTGGAGTGCAAATCCTACCTGAACCTCTTTTAGTCGCCTTTTACGACACAGAGGAAACGTTAGGTTTATTCTTTGGTATGATGGTTCCCGCACAACACTAGAAATTATACACTTTTTTTAAGGCTTTTAAATAGGAGAACAAAGTGACAACACAAAGAATAATTTTTATTGTACAAAACAAATCTTGTATGACAAAAGTTGGCCGCAGCATGGAGTGAATAAAAATATTCAACTGCAGCCACCAAAGTAGTTAAACTTAGACAAAGTGAAAGTAGTTTGGTAAACATAAATGGCCTAATTTTTTTTAAGGGTTCACAATTCATTGATCACTCATCGAAGAAAACGTACCCAACTTCTTTTCTACATTAACAGCATACAATCATAGCTTTTATATAAAGCAGCCAATACATTAGAGGGTTGCCTAATTTGGATATCTGTGATTAAATAATATTTGAAGCACAGCCATTGGAGTAAAAAGAACAAATGAATTATTACAAAGCCTAGCTGTGGCTGAAGTAAAATGAATGTAGACACCGTCTTTCTATGCTTTTGATGTACAGGAAAAGGAGCGGGGTATCTCCTAATGGACCGTTCAGAATCTGGTTATCGTTTCTTATTAGCCATTATTTTCTTTCCATAAAATGTCCACTTTCGTTGGCCATTTTATGGAAAAATAAAAACGATATAGAAAGGATATTCCAAGGAACTACAATTCTCAGTCGAAGTTTGTTGCGAGGAAACTGCAGGAATGATGCGAAACCAAAAGTGCATTGGACAGAAACATTATTAAACTTGCTAGGTCAGCCAAAATAATTGGTTGCAACGGAATAATGCGCCTAAACTAAGCAGTTGAAGAGTGTGGATAAATGAGTCTGTCGCTTGAGTGGTTTGTGTGTGTCGGATGATACGTGGTGATAACTGGTTGAGTTGAATGAAAATAGGTTTCATGGGCTGCATAAAGGAGTAATTGAATAACACCCACGAAAAGATTTTATTCTCGCACACATTAAGTCAAAACTATGTTAGTCTTTGACAACTAACAACAGCAATAATGACATCCTGCGAGAGAAGAGAATGGAAAACCGCGCTGCATTAGAAGTTGTTACTTATAAGAGACATTGAAGGAATGTTTAGCTCAGTCTGTCCAAGAACCTGGAGACGTCTACGCAAACATCTGGAACTGTTTGATGTGGGAAAGATGGATCTAACATATCGCTCAACATTCTGCCTGGCATGGGGTGAGACATGTGAAGGAGTTGGCCACTCTCAATGCTCTGCAAAATGTGTAGACGCCAAAAGCGGCTCTTCCATCGAGCACAAAAAGAAGGTTCTGGAAGAGTGAATCCCACAATGGTTTAATGCTGGTTGGTTGCTTAATAGACTGGTCACGCGAAACTACTGGGATAGATTTTGATGTATGACCACCTTTATTGAAAACTTCGTTTAAAAATGCCACCCCCTTTTTTCCTGAAAGTTATGAAGAAGCAAAGGTGACTTCTATGCGAATTTTCCGAAACTCCTCTCCCCACCCACAGCAAAACTTTTCCTCAATAAATTCTGATATAACGGTAATCTACACCGTCTGAATGGTATTTGTTGAGAATTTCATTAAACAAATCCATTTTTCTGGAATTATGAAGTAAACAAAGTCGGTGGGACGGGGTGGGACGGGGTGGGCTGTGGTGGTGGGGGTGGGGGCTTACGTATGCCCAGTGTATTGTTGATACTAGTTTTATCAACTCTGAAGAAACGAAAATTACTTTAAAGTGGAATTTGGACTCAGTAGAATAAGCGATTACTAATCACTCGATCATAACCCATCTACGGCAACAAATTAGAGAAACACAAAGATTTTCAAAAATGTAGTGGATCGGATTGCTCTCGTAGGTAGTTTTAAATATTATGTAGCACAAATTATATATATAAAAATTATATATGAAAAGAAAAAAAATGATTAAAAAAAAAAATTTAAGCCGACACTCGGACCCAGTCCGACAACTATTGTAACAAAATTAAGCAGCTGACAGAGCTGATCTCTGCTCAGATGATGTAGAATTGATTGATACAGAATGTATTAGCAGCATTTTATAATTAGTAAAAGAAATTACTATTATTGTAGCTTACAAGAAATAATAATGGTAATAATATTTATTATAAATCAACTCTGTTCTTTCCGTAAAGAAGTTAGTTCATAAACAGTATAGAGAAATGACTCATAAATGCAGTTCCGCACAAACCCCGTGAGTTAATATTCGTTTCGGCAAAGCCATGTCAAGATTTCACTCTCCCCTATTGAATCTTGAGAATTACTTCCTCTTAGTTTCGGGAAACGATTGTAAAATGATTTATATTTCTAATGAACATCGATAATACAGAAGATTTTGATGTTGCTAATCAGACAATGATATTAATTCTCTTCTCCACCACGTATTGTTTAAGTCGGCTTAGAACTAGCTTTAGAATGTACTGTCGTCAATTTATATTTGAATTGAAAGGATGAAAGTGTTTTAAAGATCGGAAATATCCAACTGTAAAGGCGGAAATATTTCATTTTTTCTTCTTTTTCGTTATTATTGTTAAGTTGGCGAGCTGGCAGAATCGTTAGCACTCCAGGCAAAATGTCTAGCAGCATTTTGTCCGTCTTTACGTTCCGAGTTCAAATGCTGCTGAGGTCGACTTTACATTCATCCTTTTTCATCGATAAAAGAAGTACCAGTTGAGTACCGATGACAATGAAATCGACTTTGTCCCCACTTACGACATTTCAGGCCTTGTGCCAATAGCAGAATGGATTATTGAGCTGGCAGAATCGTTGGCACGCCGGACGAAATGCTTAGAGATATTTCGATCCTCGCTACGTTCTTACTTCAAATTCCGCCGAGGTCAACTTTGCTTTTCATCCTTTCGGAGTCGATAAATTAAGTACCAGTTACGCACTGGGTCGATGTAATCTAGTAGTCCCCTCCCCCAAATTTCAGGCCTTGTGTCTTTAGTAGAAAGGATTATTATTATTATTATTATTATGTTTGTTACAGAGGATATTTTGTTATCGTTCAAGATGGCAGGCTGTAATCAGAAGTTTTATATACATGGGCGATGTTGGTGTGTGTTTACACATTCGCATTGTCGTTTTCATCTAATTCGGAACCTCTCTATTTTAGCTTTCAGTTTATCTGAGACCCTTAATTCTCCGTTATCTTTGTCTGTCATTAGCTAGGCCTGTAAGGCCTGTAACTGCGTACATTTGTGAGTTTTCCTTGTTTCTAAATAATTCTGACTAATGACCTGGTTACCAGCAGGTAGATTATCTTGTATGACTTCTGAGCTTTTATACAGCGGACAATATATTGACTAATACAGCATTCATTGTTTTTATGGTTTGTGAAAAGATTTCCGTTTTCTCCTTTTGGTTGAACACACCTCTTAAAGACAAACGAAAACCTCTCACTTGAATAACATACCTGTAGTTTGTCATTGGCTCTCTATAGATATTCATCTTTTCTCCAATTTAGATATGTAGCTAACCTCTACAGTTGTGCTTAATCTTTTATCCTTCCCCTTAAAAATAATATCTTTGCAGTGGGTTGCTGTTTTATTGGAATGTTCCACAAATATTTCCTCATTTTTAAATGTATGGATACATTTTGGTGTTTGATATAACCATCAGGAGAATTCTTTATGTGAATAATTTTAGCAACAATCTTATATCTCATGAGAAGATTGTACTTTGCAGATGTTTTTTGGACTGCTGCTGCTGTGGATGTTATCTTCCACTGTGGCACAACCGACATTCATTACAGATAAATAAACAAACAACCAAATAAATAAGCGTGCCATTAAAGTGAACCGTACTGGAAGATTCAAAGAGCAGAGATTCTGCTTTGAAAATTTTGTGAAAATTGGTTGAAAAAGTGAACAAAGGGAGAGAACAGCGTTTGCGTTTAGATTTTCTCCTCAAGAATTACCAACCAAATGCAGTGAATTTCAAATTGTTTCTACATCTTACTTTTCTCGGTAAGATACACGCCAAGTCTCAATCAATAACGCTGGTACAGTTACGAATATAAAACTGGAGTGAAACGAGTTAAATTTATACGACCCGAACCAACGAAGAGAAAACTGAACATTAAATCTATTATGTCCGTAATATTTGTTTAATGGGGGGAAACACGGCTGGCTTACTGAGTTTCCGATCAGTTTCATTACTTGATTCTAACAAAGTTCTTTATGGAGAAGAGAATATGATTTCATTGTTTCCCAACTTTTCTCTTCATTTCGTATCAATACTAATGTTCTCAATCATTTGTTCGAGTTCGCCATCAGATTTTGGAATTTACATAATTTTTCGTCTCTACAGCAAATTTGTATCTACACACACCAGAACAGAGATTCCACAAACTTTTGCAATAATAATAATAATAATAATAATAATAACCTTATTTAGGGACCTTTTGAGTGGGATGGGCTACTCGACCTGAAGAAAATTCTAATTGGGCCCCACCTGCGAGGTCATGCGCTGTTTATCTTGATATGAGATCACCATGTGGCGCACATACGGTTGTGATGCATGTGCCTGGTGTACCCTTATCATCTGTGTAGTCATGATGGGTATAATGGGCTTCGAATATTTGTACGCCAGTGTCACTTTAATGGCATGCTCTGCTCTCTCACTCAATACTACCACTACTACTACTACTACTACTACTACTAATAATAATAATAAACTTATTGTATACAGTGTTCAGGTGCACTAAAGGCGAATGAACAGAATAATGCACTGGAAGGGAACAGTAAATAACTCGCTAATAACATCGCCTTTTCTTCTTCAACTGAAAAGGAAATTTAAATGAATTTTTTTTGTCTTATGTCATAAAGTAATAAATACACGCACTGATTCAATATCACTTTATTGTTTGTCAATCGGTTAAACTAACTTAAATCTAACCAACTAACTTATCGATCATCTGTTTAATATGCTGGTTAAACAGTCAATCAGTTTAACCAACGCATTCAACAAACGATCAATTCGTTGGTTCGTTATTTAACCGATTGACTAACAAAGAAGCGATATTGAACCAGTGCATATGTCATTCTTTTCTCTTCTAGGCACAAGGCCCGAAATATTTTGGGGAGGGGGGGCAGTTAATTAAATCGACTCCAGTACGCAACTGGGACTTAATTTATCGATCCCGAAAGTTGAAAGGCAAAGTCGACCTCGGTTGAATTTGAACTGAGAACGTAGCGACGGGCGAACTACCGCTAAGCACTTCGCCCGGCGTGCTAACCACTCTGCCAGCTCACCGCCCTTATATGTTATTATGGCATAATGATCCTCTCAAGACGCACGAAAAAGATTTGTCTCAACACACGAATTCACATCAAGAATTTTGCAAACCAAAACACAAAAGCGAAGTTAAAAGTATTAAAGCAATTTAGCGCAAAATGCAATACAAGGGAGAGAATTCATGTCAGTTTGATAGAATATTTTTAACTCCTTTCACTTAGAGTTGACTGATAGGTTTTAATTGTCTATTAGTAGTGTTTCATTAGTTACACCTACAAAAGAATTGATGTCAAGGGACGACATGCCATTACAGTAAAAAGAAAAAACAACAAAAACACTACAAAAAGAAAAAGAAAAAAAAGCTCTAAATAAATCCCGCTATGCCATTGTTATTTCATGCAGGTCATTCGATCTTCGAGACATAGGAACCAAATCTCCCTCAAACCACACCGGAACTTCTTTAACACGACACAGCATAATGTAGTCTTTGCTACTGTTCGCCTTTGAAAATTGTTTAGTTACAGATAAATCTGACCTGATCTGATTATAGGCCTATCGGATTAGTGTTGGCCGCGATCTAATCTCTTATCTTTTACTTGTTTCAGTCATTGGACAGCGGCCATGCTGGGGCATCTCCTTAAAGGGTTTAGTCGAGCTTATATCGATCCCAGTACTGATTTTTTAAAGCTCTGTATTTATGCTATTGGTTTGTTTTGCCGAACCGCTAGGTTTCGGCACACATAAACAAACCAGCACCGGTTGTAAATCGGTGGTGAGAGGGAACAAGCATAAAAACACACACGACGGGCTTTCAGTTTTCTTTTTCCAAATCTACTCACAAATCTTTGGTCGGCCCAGGGTTATAATAGAAGACACTTAACCAAGATGTAACGCAGTGCGACTGAACTTAAAAACGTATGGTTGGGATGCAAACTTCTTACCACACAGCTACGCCTGCATCATTTACTCTCACTTCATCGTCACGCGTCCATTTACTTTCATCGATAACCTTCCATATTCTCCGATTGTCAAATTGTATAATAACACAGCTTCTATCATTTGGTTCTCCTCAAGGGGAGATATTTTTATCGGTTTTTAACCCAGGCATTTTACTCTGCTTTCTCAACCGTCTAAGAAAGTTGTTGAAAACCACCTAGGAAAACAAACTCCTTTCTCTGCTAAACCTTAACACGCTGCTGGCGAGAGTGGAAATCAAATAGGAAGGCTACCTTGTTCGAATGCCTGACACGCGAATCCTGAAGAAACTGTTTTCCAGCGAAGTGGTGAAAAGCAAGGTGGACAGAAAAAAACCCTCTTTAAGGATACACTCAAAGCCTCAATAAGAGCTTTTGAAACCAACCCAGATACCTAGGAAACGCAAGCGCAGGACCGACCTGTTCAGCGAAGGTGCACCAACCGACATGCCACCTCCTACGAACAAAACAGAAAACGCCAATTACGCAAGTTCAGAGCCGATTCCTTGTCTCCTGTCCCAACAGAGTAATAGTGTCCGACCGGCGACGGAAACTTCAGAGCACTTATCGGACCAATTGGTGACAGCCGGACACACCTTGCTCCGTCTTCTTCCGTGTGATATTCTTGGTTATCATCGACGACAACAACTGACGAACCAATATCACGGATTTTTTTTTTTATAAATGGTGAGTTATCTCCCTTGCAACACCACAGCATATAAATGGCCATCTAGTGGAATGTTGTGGAAGAGGATTTCTTGTCACGTGGTTCTCCGTAGAACAGCAGAAAATCAGATATTGATACCGAGACGTTTACTATGATATCCCTTAATCTACGGACTATTTCCAGGATGACAGTCACGTAGGTCATTACTATTTCATGTAAATCCAATCCCACCAGTCAAGTCGACAGTCCGTCTACCGTTACAAAAACAATTTCAGTAAAATGTAAGTAAATCTGTCAGCCAAAGGAATAAAATCTTTTCAATACACGAAATGTAAACCATTTGTAATCAACTCTAGTCATAAGAAAAATCGTACTCAAATCGTACACAAAGCTTAAAAGAAAAAGAGTCGCTCGCCATTAATACGGAGAATAAAATTGCAAATCGAGAGTTACCTCCCCTATACAACAAATTGATTTTGTACAGCTTGGAATTGAACGGGTGTTCTTTGATTTTGCTCTTTACGAATCTTCCTTTACATCTGTCTCTCTAACACACACACACACACACACACACACACACACACACACACACACATTAGATATTGGTATCTAATGAATGCGATGGGTACTCTACTGAACCTCTTCGTCCAATTCACCTGTTTGAAAAGATCTCATTAAGGTGGGTCCTTACGTTACATTGGCAGTGTGGGGTTCCTCTCTCTTACTGAAAATAAACGCTACATCTTCAAACTCCTCTTGAATGCTTGGCAGCAAGTGAATGGTACTAGTACTTTTTTAAAAAATGGTTCAGTTAATTCTTCTTGTGCATAGCCGCACCGTACTGTAAACTCTTGGTAAATTAACATGATGTTCCTCCGTAATATGCAGATTTTCAGATACTGAACGTGTGCAATTGTAGCATTTAATTGAGCCATTTAAATAAAACGCAAACTCATCACTTCAAAGAGAGTTTGTTGGAAAGAGTGCCATATTCCACACATCTTGCCAAGTCCATGCAAAAGATTCCACTTTTCGAACAGGATCATTTTCATCGAGAGCATGGACTATTCTTGAAAAATAACTTTTTCGATAAAAGCGATTCAAATTGCAATGGATGCTTGTTTTTACAATTCCTATCTCACGTCTCGCTTGCCGCACAAATTTTTTTCAACTCTCATAATACGTACACTTTCTTGTTTTGAAAGGCTCGTCGAAGCCCGTGGCCTTCCGGAACGCTTGTTGTACACATTCTGAACAGCTCCACCAACTTCAAACTTATCCCTAATTCCAGTGATGGCAAGTTGCGTAGGGAGATCAGCTCGAAACTTCCTCCTGTCTTCGCACTTCGACTTTCAAACTTCCAGTAGCTCTTTAGAATAAATTTCTTTCGCTCGCGCTGCTCCCTTCATTATTTCTAATGAGTTAAAACTAAAACGCGATGAAAATCGAGTTACCAGCTCTGAAAGCGTGTATACATATCTGGGACACCCTGTGCATATCTTTTATCTTTTACTTGTTTCAGTCAGACTCGGCCATGCTGGAGCACCACCTCGAATCGACCCCAGTACTTATGCTTTTAAGCCTGGTACTTATTCTATCGGCCTCTTTTGCTGAACTGCTAAGTTATGGTGACGTAAACACAAACACATCATCACCGGTTGTGAAGCGGTGATGGGAGGCGCGCGCGCACACACAATGTGTGTGTATGTATATATAGAGATTAGAGACAGGTATTCTCTGTATAGAATACACTTTGTAGTGCTCAAGAGATTTGAACTTGAACAGGTAGAGGAGTAAGTGTAAGGACAAGCAAGTTAGACAAGTCGATATACAAAAAATATTAAATACCTTTAATAAAAAAATGTACATATGCATATCATATAAAAAAAGTCCGACTTACACAGAATGGAAATGATAATCAGGAATTAAAGAGGTTGAGTAGGAGTTTTATGAGTCCAACAGCTGTTTCTGGGGGCTTGGTGGTCACAAATAATGATTGTAACTTGATTCCATCATGGGATACCACCAGTCTACATCTTCAGGGAAGAATTTTACATTTGAGGTGTTACTTGTCCTCACATTTACTCCTACACACACACACACACACACACACACACACACATAATTAACCTTCGCACTGGTCAAAAGGGATAAACATCTTTCTGGTGAACATCCATAATGCCTGAAGAAATGAATCCATGAAGATGACCAACCCGATGCCCACGGATACTATGCTGTAATCATCCCAGGAATACGGACTGTGAACTTAAGAGACATTTGATTTGTGGAAACGCGTATTGTTGTTGTCACTCCGTCGCTTACGACGTCGAGGGTTCCAGTTGATCCGATCAACGGAACAGCCTGCTCGTGAAATTAACGTGCAAGTGGCTGAGCACTCCACAGACACGTGTACCTTTAACGTAGTTCTCGGGGATATTCAGCGTGACACAGTGTGACAAAGCTGACCCTTTGAATTACAGGCACAACAGAAACAGGAAGTAAGAGTGAGAGAAAGTTGTGGTGGAAGAGTACAGCAGGGTTCGCCACCATCCCCTGCCGGAGCCTCGTGGAGCTGTAGGTGTTTTCGCTCAATAAACACTCACAACGCCCGGTCTGGGAATCGAAACCGCGATCCTATGACCGCGAGTCCGCTGCCCTAACCACTGGGCCATTGCGCCTCCACGGAAACGCGTATAGCGATGCATTACCATGTTTATAAATTCCATCCAAGGATTATTGTTATTATTACTATATTCATGCTACATTATATCGATACAGCTCAATGCAATCCCACAAAACTGGTTCACCAGTCAGCAGCATCAGACTTTGGCTGGCAGAATGAAATACGAGCTTTATCTGCATATTCAAAACGTTTCCTATAAACAAGTTTTGAATATATATATATATATATATATATATATATATATATATATATATATATATATATTTATATATATAAAAATGAGAATGTGTGTCTGTCTGTCTGTCTGTGTGAATCCCTAAAAGTCGAGAACTACGCAACCAATTTCATTCAAATTTTACACATACCCTACTTAGGGTTCCAGTTGTGTTTTAGTCAAAAATTTTTTTTAACTTCTTGCAGAGTTCGAGCCCACGGCAACATAATATCTCCTCCACTATTACGTGTCAAAAGTGAAACAAAAACACTCCTGTCAAATACTTTCACTTTAAAAATTAAACTATTCTACTAACTGAAACAATCACATTTCGATACTGTAATGACAGATACTTTCAGAGAGAGAGAAAGAGATGTATATGTATACATATACATGTATATGTACACGTATATGCATAGAATATATATATATATATATATATATATATAGATCTATATGCATACATGTATACATATGTGTAGATGTATATATATATATAGATGTACATGTAATATGTACACACACACACACACATATATATATATATATATATATATATATATATATATATATATATATATATATATATATATATATATACATGCATACAGATATCTATACATATATACACCCATCACACACAAACACATGCACACAAACACACACATTAGTCATTTGTTTTCTTATCCAAAACTACGTCAAAAGTACTGAACGAATCTTTATGAAATTTGGAAATTATATTCTATGTATAACGGCCATAACTCCCATGAAAATTGATATATTTTTGATGTTGATGAAATTTTAACCCGAACATAACAGATGAGCATTATTTGTAATTCAACGGTACAGATTTCTGCAATGTGGTGCATAAATTGTCAAGTAAATGAGACGCATCTTTGACTCCACTGATTCACTTGCAAAGTGTTGAGTAAAATTATTTCGTTGCAGACCTCCTTTGGGTCTTTTTATTATCACTGCGACACACATAGTCCCCAGTTGGTAACATTGATTTCAAGGCCCTCCTAGATGAGAGACTGGCATTCCACTTAATGTCTATGTTCCATGCTGGCATGGATTGGAGAGTTATTAATGTAGAAATATGGTATCGTAGCTACTAACAGTTTAGGGTTGCGTAGTCTAGACGGCGTTTTTAGATTTCATTATTCTCTTTAACCCGGGCAAAGCCGGGTATTTCTGCTAGTCTATATATATAAAAATGAGAATGTGTGTCTGTCTGTCTGAATCCCTAAAACTCGAGAACTACGCAACCAATTTCATTCAAATTTTACACATGCCTTACTTAGGGTTCCAGTTGTGTTTTAGTCAAAAAAAATTATTAACTTCTTGCAGAGTTCGAGCACACGGCAACATAATATCTCCACTATTTAAGTATTACGTGTCAAAAATGAAACAAAAACACTCATGTCAAATACTTTCACTTTAAAAATGAAACTATTCTACTAACTGAAACAATCACATTTCGATACTGTAGTGACAGATACTTTCACAGAGAGAGAAAGAGAGAGGCAGAAAGAGAGAGAGAGAGAGAGAGATGTATATGTATACATATAGATGTACACGTATATGTATATATATATAGATCTATACATACATGTATACATATGTGTAGATGTATATATATATATAGATGTACATGTAATATGTACACATATATACATATATACATGCATACAGATATCTATACATATATACACCCATCACACACACATACACATGCACACAAACACACACATTAGTCATTTGTTTTCTTATCCAAAACTACGTCAAAAGTACTGAATGGATCTTTATGAAATTTGGAAATTATATTCATTGCATAACGGCCATAACTCCCATGAAAATTCATATATTTTTGATGTTGATGAAATTTTAACCCGAACATAACAGATGAGCATTATTTAGAAAATGATGTCACACGTTATCGAGGCTACCATTCTTTCTGGATGTGCAAAAGGGGATGACGTCTTTATTCCAAGAATTCCTCTTACTCCATCAGGAGCAGACATTCCTTTTACATTCAGAAGACTTCGTGTGACTTCGTGTGACTTTTGCCATGTCCATAAACAAATATTAGGGTCAAACACTGTCTGTAGCTGGTCTTCTCTTGGAAGAGCCCTGCTTCTCACATGGACAACTGTATGTTGGCTGCTCAAGAGTGGGCAGCAACAAAAAACCTATTTGTATATGCTCCACAAGGGAAAACAAGGAACATAGTTTACAATGAGGTGTTATAATCACAACAGCAAGAAAGTATGTACATGATCACCTTCTTTTACGAAACTTCATTGACTTTCATATATTTATACTGATATACATATATATACGTGTGTTTGGGTGCGTGTGTGTATATACATCTCTCTATATAAAGATGATGCGTAGTCTAGACGGCGTTTTTAGATTTCATGATTCTCTTTAACCCGGGCAACGCCGGGTATTTCTGCTAGTATATATATATATATATATATATATATATATATATATATATCTCGAGAGAGAGAGAGGTGCAGGATTTTTTGTGTGGTAAGCAGCTTGCTTCCCAACCACATGGTTCAGTCCCACTGCATGGCACCTTAGGCATGTGTCTGTTATAGCCTCGGGCCGACCAAAGTAAATTTGGTAGACGGAAACTGAAAGAAGCCTGTCGTATATATATATGTATATATATATATATATATATATATATATATATATATATATATATATATATAGTGTGTGTGTGTGTGTGTGTGTTTCTGTGTGTTCCTCCATCATCGCTTGACAACCGATGTTGGTATGTTGACGTCCCCGTAACTTAGCGGTTCAGATAAAGTTACCGATAGAATAAATACTAAACTTACAAAGAATAAGTCCTGGGTCAATTTGTTCGACTAAAGATGTTTATAATACAGAATGGGACAAGAACGCAAAACATCCAGACAGTTAGGTGATACAAGAAAGGGACAAAACATCTAGATAGACGATGCAAGGAAACAAGGACAGGTTATTTGGAGTTTTCTCTCTTCAGTCGAGATCCAGATTATCTTTGCAATTTCGGCTGGTTATTCTCGAACACACACACACACACACACACACACACACATATATATATATATATATATATACATTTCTTTTATTAGCCACACAGGGCTCAACGAAGATGGGACGACGGGCTTCTTTCTGTTTCCGTCTACCAAATCCAGACACAGGGCTTTGGTCGGTGCGAGGCTATAGTAAAAGACATTTGCCCAAAGTACCACGTAGTTGGGAAGCGAACTTCTTATCTCACAGCCACGGCTTCACCCCTGATGAATTATTTAAACTTATTTTAAATGTCATAAGCTAAAGCTTGATACTGGAGTTTCGCAGCAACACTGAAATGGTCGGCAAGCGATGTTTAATCGATTTTGACGAAGAATGTCTTAATTTTGTTGACTTTGTATTTTATACAAACAAAACAAACGATATTTAACTTACTGTATTTGATTCTTCTTCTGTAACATCCCCGCAGGACATGTGTCGTTTGATCTGAAATGAAAACAAACTGGAGATATAAAATATTGTTTTAAAAGATTTGATGTCAAACTTTGACGTCAAAGTTTATGAAAATAGCACAAAATTTTATGCCGAAGAGACATTCGTTTGAAACTCTAAGATTTTCTCCCTCATGTCAATAATTACCATATTCAATAAACATTTTAGAATTTAACTTAAGTGAAAGCGCGTGGCTTAGTGGTTAGGAGTATTCGGTTCATGATCGTAAGGTCAGGAGTTCGAGTCCACTCAGCTGGCGATAATGTATAGTACTTGTAATTCAAAGGGTCAGTCTTGTCACACTGAATCTCCCTATGAATTATATTAAGTGTACACGTATCTATGGGGTATTCAGCCACTTGTACGTCAATGATTGGATCAACTGCTACGTGCATCGTCGCAACTGACGAAGTGCCATCCCCCCCTTCTTTCTAAGCTTAACTTATCCAGTGAATATAGAATATAAGAAGTATTGAGGGATTGAGTGTAATAAAATTCTCAAGCGCTGATTCCAACTGATCGCTGTTTAATGGAACTGGTAAAGCCGACGCTCTTAATCTAATGCGAGGTTCGAGGATTACTCTGCTCCTGTGGTTCACTTACAAAACAGCAAGTGATCGCATCGTAGTTCGATTCCCAGCTGGAACTATTTTCCTTTGTTTACAGTGGATATGCATCGAGAAAAGATCAGAAATAACAGAAATACCCTCCCTCTGAAAATTCAAAGTTTAAAGCCTCCCAAACACACACACACACACACACACACACACACACACACACACACACACACACACACACACACAGGCTATCTTTTACCCGTTTCAGTCATTAGACTGCGGCCATGCAAGTAACCATGACTCTCTACGTCCTCAAAACTGTGTAGACACTTGTCCACTGTGTGTGTGGAGAGAGTGAGCGTTGGAAAGTTGTGTTTATATGTTTTGCTGGCAGATCGATAAATATATATGGACAAAATAAGTCCTGGGACCGATATGACCGACTAAACCATTGCAGCGAGTCACGTAGCACAGCTGCAGCAGTCCAGTGAAGGAAACCACGAACAACTCGACGAGGCTTTTCTTTCCAACTTCAGCGGTTCCCATTAAAACTCGTTCAAAGACATTCGATGATGAAACTGATATCCTGCTTGATGGAGATTATGGAGTTGTGTATCTTTTGAACCACGTACTGTTTCCCAATCCTTTTATTTAAAGGAGTTTTCCCACGGACCACTTTTAATGTGCTTATCCTTTTAAGGCGGCGAGCTGGCAGAAACGTTAGCACGCCGAGCGAAATGCTTACGTCTGTCTTTACGTTCCGAGTTCAAATTCCGCCGAGGTCGACTTTGCCTTTCATCCTTTCAGGGTCGATAAATAAGCACCAGTTGCGTACTGGGGTCGCTCTAATTGACTGCCCCGCTCCCCCGAAATTTCGGGCCTTGTGGGTAAAGTAGAAAAGAATATGCATATCCTTATATAAATATATATATTCTTTTATTTGTTTCAGTCATTTGACTGCAGCCATGCTGGAGCACCGCCTTTAGTCGAACAAATCGACCCCAGGACATTCTTTGTAAGCCCAGTACTTATTCTATCGGTCTGTTATGCCGAACCGCTAATTTACGGGGACGTAAACACACTAGCATCGGTTGTCAAGCGATGGTGGGGAGGATTAACACAGACACACAAACACACATATCTATCTATCTATACATGATAAGCTTCTTTCAGTTTCCGTCTACCAAATCCACTCACAAGGCTTTGGTCGGTTCGAGACTATACTAGAAGACATTTACCGAAAGTGCCACGCAATGGAACTGAACCCGGAACCATGTGGTTGGGCAGCAAGCTTCTTACCACACAACCGCGCCTGCGCCTCGTATTTTTCCGTCTTCGATCGTATTGTTGTTTACATTAAACGTATTTGGGTACAAAACGTCCTAACAAATCTGGTTATAATTTCTATTAAAAAAGCTATAGAGATGACCTTAATAAGTGATTTAATAACAGTGCTAACACGGCAGGACACACTATTGACTTATAAAGCATTTAATATACTTCGTAGTATGTTATGGTTGCGTAACGAAGTATTGTGGCCTTACTAGTAATTAATCTTAAAGTTTATGCATAAAATACTAGCTGACTTCAGAAAGCAAGAAAGGAAATTCAAAAGGTTTTTGTATTCCATTCTTTTTTTTTTTTTTTAATTTGCATCCGATATTCTGTTCTAATCCTTGACATTTAGGAATGAACAGAGCACAAACGTTCTTCGTGCGTCTCCTGTCAGAAATTTCCTGCAAATTGTGCTAACACTAGTTTTA
Source organism: Octopus bimaculoides (assembly GCF_046866305.1). NCBI lineage: Eukaryota > Metazoa > Mollusca > Cephalopoda > Octopoda > Octopodidae > Octopus > Octopus bimaculoides. The sequence goes on from NC_142929.1 coordinate 5,462,398, forward strand.
TTCTTACAAAACGTTTCCTTGTATAACAAACAATCCCAAATTCAAAGACTCGAAAGTCATTATTTGAGAATTAAAAGTATGTATGGTGAGGGGGGGGGGTAAGTAGCTTGCTTACCAACTACATGGTTCCGGGTTCAGTCCCACTGCGTGGCACCTTGGGCAAGTATCTTCTACTATAGCCTCGGGCCGACCAAAGCCTTGTGAGTGGATTTGGTAGACGGAAACTGAAAGAAGCCCGTCGTATAATGTATATATATATATATATATATATATATATATATATATATGCATGTGTGTGTGTGTGTGTGTGTGTGTGTGTGTTTATCCCTCCAGCATCGCTTGACAACCAATGCTGGTGTGTTTACGTGCCCGTAACTTAGCGGGTCGGCAAAAGAAAACGATAGAATAAGTACTAGGCTTCCAAAGAATAAGTCCTGGGGTCGATTTGCTCGACTAAAGGCGGTGCTCCAGCATGGCCGCAGTCAAATGACTGAAACAAGTAAAAGAGACACACAATGTTTAAAAATTTTATTTTACAGGGATTTTCCCTGTCACTAATTGATATGCTCGTTCCACGACATCGATTATCTATTATGAATATTCATCATTCAGAAAACATCAAACAACTTTATTTTTTATCACCATTGAATCTATTTTCCTATCAGTCGCACTTATTTCGAAAGAGGGCGCTCCACTACGCCAGCTCGACTTGGATGAAGAAAATTACTTGGAAAGAATTACAAGGAGATAACGATGCGATCAATCGAAACCATAAATACACGAACACGTGAATAAGTTATAGAATATCACTTCCGTGAAAGAGTTCTTCGTCTCGAAGAACAAGAATTGGTCTCAGTGTGGGATCAAAGAACTGACAGGAAGGACCGATTTAGACGGTGCAACACGATGGCCTATAACTAAGTATCTGTAATAGCTTTACTTGTTTCAGTTATTGGACTGCGGCCATGCTGGGGCATCGCCTTAAAGAATTTTTAGTCGAATTAACCAACTCCAATACTTTTTTTCTTTTTTTTCGCTTTTGGATCTTTTTTTAAAACGGGGGCCACATTTTTCATTAATGTTTTACGTAGTGCTTTTGGTACCGAAAGACTTTCAAACTTCGTATACTTATCTATTTTGTGTTATAGAACAGAAAAATATTTTTGTATTCGAATTTATTTCATGTAAAAAATTGTCTTATTTCGATAATTTCAACCAATCACTGACGTCCATTCAGTCGATATACATTAAGTGCCGACTACATAAACAAACGATTCTTCGTTTTATTTGCTTTTTTCATTTTAAATTTGCTTTAACCCTAACCCTAGGGTTAGAGTTAGGGTTAGGGTTAATTGTTTCAGAATCGTTTGTTTATGTAGTCGGCACTTAATGTATATCGGCTGAATGGACGTCAGTGATTGGTTGAAATTACAGAAATACGACAACTTTAACATGGAATAATTTATGGATTTCTTTTTTTTTAAAGAAGACTAAGAGAAAAAGATGTTTTATATGACACATTCTACCAGTGTTCCAAGTTTCAAAGTGTTTCGTTAATGAAAAATGTGGCCCCCGTTTTAAAAAAGATCCAAGCTTTTGCTGAACTGTTAAGTTACGACGACGTAAACTCACCAACACCGATGGTCAATCGGTGATGGGGACAAACAGACCCAAAGACACACATATGTGCATATTTATATTCGACGGGCTTCTTACAGTTTCCGTCTACCAAATTCATTCACAAGGTTTTGATCGGCTCGAAGCTATAGATGATGACACCAGCCCAAAGTGTCACGCAGAGGGATTGAACCCGGAACCATGTGGTTGGGTAGCAAACTTCTTGCAGTCACGCCTACATATTCTATTTTTTTTACTTAGTCTTATATTATGGTTATATTATAAAAACAAATATTATCGTCTAAATCTCTCATACAATTGTTTTATATTTACAATATTTTCCTAATTCTAAGAACAAAAAGTTGTGATATTAGCTAAACGATGGCAGAATCGTTAGCACATTGGACAAAATTCTCGGCGACGTCTCATCATTTAGGTTCTTAGTTCAAAATCAGCCGTGGTCGACTTCTTTCTTTCATCCCTTCGGGTCGTTAGAATAAGTACCAGCGGAGTACTGCAGTCGATGTAATCGACTATCCCTCTGCCCCGCATCTCTCTCTTTATTAGGAATCTTAAATTTACGAGTCAGCGACGTACCTCTAAACCAGAGTATCCCAACCTTTTCTACCTCGAGGCACCCTTGCCAAGCCTTTCAGAAAACCACGGCACCTCTATTAGAAAATCTAATATGACAGTTGTTTTTTGATTCAACATTAATATAACAAGACTTTGTCCCTGGATAACAACATCTGTGTAAGAAAACTATGTCCCTGGAATGGATAAAAGATTTTCCTTATTTCACCAATGTTGATATAATGACCATAAAATAGATGACAATGCAAAAATGTAAGAAATAATATTTATTGTTAAAATAGTATCAAAATGTATTTTTGACTCTAAATGATCAATCATTATACCACATACGTATGTATATTTCGCGGCACCCCCTCGGTTGACCTCACGGAATCTCAGGGTGCCGCGGCACACCGGTTGGGCACCTATGCTCTATACGGTCGCTCAACCCTTCAGAAACAGCGTTCAAATCTACCGCAAATCATACTGAAGTCATAACGAGTACAAATTTATTAACGGAGCCCTAGATACAGTATACCCGAGAACAAAAGAGACGGAGTGATCATGCCTTTAATTATAGACTTAATTAATCAGGGTTGACAAGGCTAATTAATTGATCAGGGTTGACAAGGTTAATTTATCAGGGTTAACAACACAAATATTTCTACTTACTACGTCTTTAAAATATTCCAGTTTTCCTTTATAACTATCTTCCGTATAATTCCTCAGACGTCTCGTAATTTTAAGTTTCTCCTTCTTGTATTTTTCACAACAATCGTCCATAGATCTCTCGTTAAACGACGAACACGCCATCTTTTTTTTTTGTTTTGTTTCTAATTTGTTACAAGTTCGTTGAGTTTGATTTCAAATTTAGTAAATAAAATATCAAACTAATATAGAAGTCTTCAATTTAGGTAGATTTTTTTTGTATCCAAATGAACAAATGAATGATAAAAAGCACTTAAGAATTTACTTTCTCGAATGTATATTTGAAAATATATTAAAATTACAATTTGAAGAAAAAAATACAGTGTCCTTCTCGAAATTTAAACATTTAGGTCTGTGAAATCTGCCGAAAGTGTTACAAACCTTAGTTTCTTCGGAAATAAAAGTGTATTAGCAAAATAAAAGTTCAAAGTCTTCTCTTAATAATAATAATAAACATCATCAGTAATTAAAAACAATAGGTACGATTGAACATGAAATATATTTATAATGCAGTCGATATATGTTGAACAAATTAAAAAAAAAAGTTGTTTCTTTCTTCTGGTAATGATTTAACAAATAAATAACCAATGGACTTTTACCGGTGAACCTTCGACAATTCCATTCAGACCAACACCCTTCTTTTGTTGGTTTATTCTATAATTGTTAAATATTGTTGTTTACAAACTTGTGCTCTTATCAATTCCTCTTTGAATAGATACAGAATAGACTCTCTCTCTCTCTCTCTTTTGTCAAGGGAGGATGTGTAGTTGATAAAATCGACTCTGTCATATTATTGGTGCTTGTTTAATCGACCTCAGTCTGAAGAATGATGTAACCCAACAGTAGAATTTCAATTTAGAGCGTGGAACATTGAGCTTACGGAATGGCGTTTACCCAACACTCCACCCCATATTTTACACACACACACACACACACAAACATTATTTTAGTCAAACAGAAACTAATTTTGCACAAATTTTTATTGTCCCATCCAGCATGTTCCTCCTCTTTGGTATTTGCGACGTCTAGTACCTCCAACGTTTAAATTTTAAGAGAAATTACTAAAGCAGGTAAGAGCGCTCCGTCGGTTGCGACGACGAGGGTCCCAGCTGATACGATCAACGGAACAGTTTCCTCGTGAAATTAACGTGCAAGTGGCTGAGCACTCCACGGACACGTGTACCCCTAATGTAGTTCTCAGGGAGATTCAGCGTGACACAGAGTGTGACAAGGCTGGCCCTTTGAAATACAGGTATAACTCATTTATGCCAGCTGAGTGGACTGGAGCAACGTGAAATTAAATGTCTTGCTCAAGGACACAAAACGTCACCGGGAATTGAACTCACAACCTTACAATCGTGAGTCGAATGTCCTAACCACTAAGCCATGCGCCTTCACACTAAAAAAGGTGAAGAGTGATTATTCGGGTTTCTTAGGCGAGCTGGCAGGATTGTTACTGCGACGAGCGAAAAATGCTTTTTATCTGTGTTTACGTTCTGAGTTCAAATGCCGTCGAGCACAACTTCGACTTTGCTCCTTTCGGGGTTGATAAGATAATTACCAGTTGAGCACTGGGGGCCGATGTAATCGACTTCCCCACTTCCCTTAAAATTGCTGGCTTTGTGCCATAATTTGAATGCTATATTCTAATCTCGACCAAGATATGTTTTTTTTTTTTGCTTGAAAATTTATTTAAATATTTCATTTGTAAGAAAATCACTTCCCTTGTAAATACCCAGGACCTCCTTATGAACATATGATGCTCACAATGAGATGCTGATAGTAAGAATCAGAAACTATTGACACTCTTGGGGAAGGTTGGGGATAATCAGCACCACAATGGAACAACCCATCAACCCACCTCAAACTGAGAAAGAAAAAAGAAGTCGACCGACAGCACGATAAAGCAGACCACATCAAAGGTGCCACAGAAGGAAGCAGAGGACTCCCAAGAGGGACACCCCAAAGGAACCACCACTAACCTTGTTCTAGGAGAGCCACGACAGACGGACAATGGTCAAAAAGAGATGAAAAATGAACATATATATATATGTATATATATATATATATATATATATATATATATATATATATATAAATATATATATATATATATATAAAACTTACTTGGAAATGGATGCGTAGCGTTCAATCATATAATAATATATATGTATACATGCATATATACCTACATATATGTACATACTTACATATGCATATATGAGTACAGGACATCATAAAATGTAAACAACATAAAATACGAAATACGAAAACATGGAATACGAACTTGTTTTGTTTTCCATTTGTTTCTTTCGTTGTTCGCAAAAAAAGTTCGTATTCCATGTTTTCGTATTTCATGTTGTTTACGTTTTATGAGTTCCTGTACCTAAATATGCAAATGTATATACATATATATGTATGTACATATATGCATATATATATGTGTGTGTGTGTGTGTGTGTGTGTGTGTGTGTGCGTAGGCGCGTGGCTTAGTTGTTAGGGTGTCAGCATCCTGATCGTAAGATTGTGGTTTCGATTCCTGGACCGGGCGACGCGTTGTGTTCTTGAGCAAAACACTTCATTTCACGTTGCTCCAGTCCACTCAGCTGGCAAAAATGAGTAACGCTGCGATGGACTGGAGTCCCGTCCAGCTGGGGAACACGTACGCCATAGAAACCGGGCCCATGAGCTTGGCTAGGCTTTAAAAGGGCGCAAAAAACGAATATATATATATATATATATATATATATATATATATATATATATATATATATGGGTGCAAAATTATATAAATACAAATTTATATAAGTACATTGTAAATATAAATCGTAAATAAATATATGTTAAAAGTACAAATAAATATAAAGTATGAAATTATATAAACATTTGTAATTAATTCTACTTTTTTTAAAGAAATTTGAGATGAAGTTATTCCGGACGACGGATGTGCCGAACGCAAATAAACTGTAATGTTATCTTAGGTTATCAAATGTTTTGCCGATTCGTTGTGAAGATTGGAAACCTCGAAGTTCCTCATTTGTTTCAGCTGAAAGTTTTAGCATCTTGGTCGTCTGGTTCTGATTCATGAACAGCGTTGTCTGAATGTGGGTTGAATCTAGATTATAATGATCAAAACTGACATGTGAATGAGAGAGAGGGAGTAGATAGAAGCGGGAAGAGAAGGGGAGAGAAGGGGAGACAGGGGGAGAGAGAGTGAGTGGGGGAGAGAAAGAGAGGGGGAGACGGTAGGATAACGAAACATGGTTCTAATTTCCTTCATCTCGAGTTCTGTCCTGGAACACATAAGGATGATTTCATTAAAAAATTAGCTCTCCGTCGGTTGCGACGACGAGACTTCCAGTTGATCCGATCAACGAAACAGCCTACTTGTGAAATTAACGTGCAAGTGGCTGAGCACTCCACAGACACAGAGACTCTTAACGAAGTTCTCAGGGAGATTCAGCGTGACACTGAATGTACCAAGACTGGGCCCTTTGCAATACAGGAACCCATTAGCAAAGAAATGCATTTCATAAGAAAGTATCGACCGAGTCTAAATTCTTTAAGCTCGGAACACTGAAACTATAAGGATATTATTCATAAGAAATAAAGATAAGAGATTAAATAAATCCATTTCTGTGAAAACCTCAGGGGATAACTTTACGACGACTATAACACGCTTATTTGACTACTTCGGCCATTCCTTTTGAAAACAATTTTGACCACACTATTTAATTTACCATCGCAGACAACAGCTGAAATTACTTCTCGCAATGCCACGAAAATTAATGAAAATTACCACGTGCTCTTACAGGAAAAAGAAAAGTACACTATGAACGTTTATTTTATTAATAATCTTTTTTCTCTACATATTTCATTTAAGTACATATTTTTGATAAGGTTTATAAACAACCGAAACATGTAAAACAAAATCATTTTTTTCATGTATTTATATAAAGAAATTTAAATGTACCTAATTTAAAAAAAGGAGCATTTTCGTTCTTCATTTTCATAAATATCTACTTACTCGTGTGTTACCTCTACATTTTAAAATATATATATATATATATGACCGATAGAATAAACACTAGACTTACAAAGAGTAGGTCCTGGGGTCGAATTCTTCGACTAAAACCCTTTAAGTCGGTCCTCCAGCATGGCCGCAGTCAAATGACTGAAACAAGTAAAAGAATATAAGCATGAACGAAATGCTGGTAAACATTTTGACCAAAGTGCTAACGTTTCTGCGAGTTCGCTGCCTTGAATTTCTCGTAAAAGAAAAAGGAAAAAATAAAAAGAATATATTAGTTTGAGGTACGCTCGATGAGGTACGCTCGATGAGGTACGCTCGGTGAGGTACGCTCGGTGAATTTGCATCATTCCAAGGGCTAATAATTAAGCCACTGCACATTTGCACCGTTCATTGGAAAGTTTCTCACTTGATTCGGCTCTCACCCTAGAATTCTTGGGGACGAAGCATGTTTGCGCAAATGTTTAACATGTAAAGACGCATTTGTCTCGTAAAGTGTGTATATGTATGTATATATGTACGTATGTGCGTATGTATGTATGTGTATACGTATATATATATATGTATGTATATATTATGTATATATGTATGTATATGTGTGTGTATGCATTTATGTAGTGTGTAAATGAGTTTGTATGAGTGTGCGAGTGTATGTATGTATGTATGTATGTATGTATGTATGTGTGTATGTATGTATATATGATAGGCGGATTCCTGTCGTAAAGCTGGGGAAATAAATCCTTATAAGGTGTGTATTACATTAAAAGAAATTTAAAAACAAAACAGAAAACGAAAAAGAACTTTGATTTACGACACAACACTAAATGTTTGCATGGTCTACCGACAGTAAACCTCGTCGTGTTTCGTTCTCAATGTTTATTTTCTTACTTCTTTCTACACACACACACACACACACACACGTATATTTTTAAGCATATAAACATTTTCTCGCGAGCGAGCGTGTACTCCTATTCTCACAGCCATATATGAATCTAAGCATGTAACATGGACATATGTATGAATCTACGTATACACGCATGTATGTATACATCTACATCTATATATGCACACACACACACACACACACACACACACACACACACACACACACACACACACACACACACACGATGTAACATTTGCTTGTTGACAGAATCAGTAAAAAGTATTCCATCCATCAAGAGATGAGTGATTAAGAGAAAAATACGGTAAAAAACGTTTCCTAAACGTTTTCCTCGCATTTTTCACTCGTTTTCACAGCGACAGAGGGGTACATACTCAGACACACAAATACATACATACATACATACATACATACATACATACATACATATATATATATATATATATATATATATATATATATATATATATATATATATATATATATATATATGAAAGAAGGTTTGAAAATGCACTTACTTTTTAAAAATATTTATTTACTTAACCGGTTTCACTTTTTTAGAAAAAGATTATCAAAAGTCTTTGAGAATAATAAAAAATGTTAAAAAACAGTTTGAGTATTAAAATGCATATATACATTCTTTGATGATAAAATATATTTAAAGTATAAAGCTTTGTATGAACTTTGTAGTGTTACATACTGATTGTCACACATTCTCTGATATTAAGGTGAAATTGTTAAAAACAGTGTTAAAAACAGTGTATGAAAATACACATATGGAAAAATACATATACATATACATATTCTCATACATATTCTTTGACAATCGAATAAAATTGAGGAGGAACTGACCTGGCCTTTTTCTCTTGTGTATATTGAGGGAATGTTTTACTGTCTTAAGAGACAGTATGACTGGCTAGCTGGGGTGGGAGGGAAGAAGAGTTAAAGAAGATTTTTTATTTTTGGTTGGTCTGTGACAGTCTGTCATGGTTCACACACATATATATATATAGCAAATCCCAAAAAGAACAAACATAAAACCACAACAACGCGAGGACGTGATACATGTAAAGTATTAGCAGACGCTCAGGAAAAGAAAGAAAGAAAGACGGTCTAACGTTTCGAGCAGACGCTCTTCTTCGGAAACAGAGGAAAGTCCAAAAGAAGGGAAGATGGAGGAAGAAAATCGTCAATATATACGACGGGCTTCTTTCAGCTTCCGTCTACCAAATCCACTCACAAGACACTTGCCCAAGGTGCTACGCAGTGGGACTGAACCAGGAACTATGTGCTTATGAAGCAAGCTTCTTACCTCACAGCCATGCCTGCGCCTATATATATATATATATATATATATATATATATATATATATATATATATATATATATATATATGTGTGTGTGTGTGTGTGTGTGTGTGTGTGTGTGTGTGTGTGTGTGTGTTTGTGTGCGTGGTATTTATATACAATCATATCTATCTATCTATCTATCTATACATCCACATGCATATGTAATGTTCTTATTCAATGCTATATCACAAACCGGCTCCACCGAAGTTTGCGTTGCCGTTTTCATCAGGTGATCATGAAGCAATTTACACGACACACCAAGTTGCAATCTGTTAAGACACAGCCTTGAAGAAAACTCGCTCTACTCTATCTTACGCTATTGAGTACTCCTCTTAATTGTACACACTATCTTCTTTTCTCAGCTGATGCTTATATGTATATATGTGTGTGTGTGTTTTTACTTACATATGTGAGTACTGTTTGCGTGCGTGACTGTATGCATATCCCAACGCGTACGTAAATGCAAGCACATGCTCTCCCCTCCGCCACTTACACATATACGCGCTCTCGCGTAGTGCAGTGAATCTATCATTTTATTCCAGTTTGTCTTACGTAAATATTTATGCTAAAAAATCTGCAGCCAAATGATTAAAGTAATACTGAAACAACGCCCAGATGATACCACCCTCTATTCCTCCCTGACCTTCGTCGTCTAAGCTTCACGCATATGCAACCTAGAGACCTCACACCATATGCGCACTGATTATATGAACACAGGCCTCCTAAACAGCCTTCAATTGGGCCATGCCAATCTTGTCTCTTTTAACGGCACAAAGACACTATCACTCCGCATAAAAAAAAATTATTATCATCTCTTCTAGACATCAACAGCACGAAACTACAACCTTCAGAGTCACCTCAAATGCTCTCATCATGACTGAGCATCTCGTCAAGTGGACATCGATGCTCAACATAACCAAATCTGCTTCATAAGGACTGGTTTTCCTCTAGAGAGTTAGAAATATATTCAAATCACAGCAATTACAAACGCACTGCAAACTCCAGGGTGGGGGGTGACGATGGTGCACCGTTTTCATATATGGATATTATTTTCTTTTCTACTCTCGGCACAAGGCCCGAAATTTTGGGGGAGGGGGGCCAGTCGATTAAATCGACCCCAGTGCACAACTGGTACTTATTTAATCGACCCGGCGGCGGAATTTGAATTCAGAATGTAAAGACAAACGAAATACCGCTAAACATTTCGCCCGACGTGCTGACGTTTCTGCCAGCTCGTCGCCTTGTTTCCATACATGGATATTGCAGCTGTTGTGGACATAGAAATCCTGGACTGAAACCAAAGAAAGGTCTTTCTACTAATTGGCGTCACTTATCGGTTCCCGTCCGCAGACATACTGTTTCATTTCTCTACTTTTTATACTGTTACTTCGGCGGCCTCTGTTCTTCGGAGGTGGTTGGTCTTGCTCAATCTCTACACACCTCTTCACGATTTACTCGTGCTTCGTCTTCTCGTCTATCTCACAAAGCCTGCGAAGGCCATGGGCATGGTTCCTTTCTCTAATGGAAAGCAGTTATTCCTTTGTACACTTAAGCTAACACTTACACATACGCATGCACGTATAGAAAATCATCTCACTTATGCACACACACACACACACACGCCGGGTTGACTAAAAGGTTTTTCGTATTTCAAGCTTTAATTTATAATTCAAACAAATTACATACGAAGAGTGTTTATTCATTAAAATACATCCCATCATATTCTTTGGTCTGTTGCCATCGTTGTGCCAAAAGGTGAATTCCACGTTTACACCATTTTGGCTGGTGTAGAGGCAAAAACCTCCCAGCACCCGTTTTGAACCTCGTTCACGTTCTTGTTCTTCCGTTTGTGCTAAAAATTGATCCATGGCTCAGAAAAGGTGATGATCTGATGATACAAGGTTTGCACTGTAAGCAGGGTGAGAGTATTTCCAGCCCCTCAAGTTTGCTCTTGGTTACATTCACAGCAGTGTGTGCTGGAACATTGTCGTACTATAGGGATACGCGTCTTCGATTGACCAATTCCGAGTAGCGGGCTTTCAAAGCATCATATACTCGCTGCAAACATTCACTCGTCGTTGAGCCTGGTGATTGGTCAGTTCATAAGGGGCTTCTCGAAAGTGTCTGTTTACAAATCCGACCTTATAATGGTTTCAATTAACGGTGCTTTATGAAGGATCAAGTTCTACCGACAATGTCCGAGTGCTTGTGCATGGCCGTTGTTCAGTCGTTTCAAGTAAGGCCTCATCTTCTGCAACAAAGTGTCTCCCTTGCCTTGGTTTGTCTTCAAGGCTGATGCTACCTTCCTTGAAATATCTGAACCAGTTTTCCGCCACAGGTTCGTTGACAGCTGCTGGACCTTCCAACCATTAATTTCTTTTCTTGCTACCCTTCTTTTCTGTTCTTTTTTGCCACAGGTAGCGTCAAATGGTTCTAATTGCAATACTTTCACCACTCATTATAACGTAGTTCCTAGAGAACCACGTTAAGAGTACTTGTGTCTGTGAAGTGCTCAGCTACTTGTACGTTAATATCAAGTCTGACAACCAGTGCTGGTGTGTTTACGTCCCCATAACTTAGCGGTTCGGCGAAAGATCCGATAGTAATTAAGTACTGGGGTCGATTCGTCCGACTTGAAATCTTCATGGCGATGCCCCAGTAAAAAGATCTCATAAGAGTTGGGAAGCAAAACCGCTATGTTCACTGTTATATGGATGAATCGTCTTTTCTTTTATATATTCTTCGTAATAAAACTGTTGACACTATATGTAAAAAAGAAAATAAAATAAAAGCCATTCCAGTATAAAGTTCAGTTCATGAAAAGACTAAGTTCATTTGCTGTCGTATTAAGCCGTCTACAGACGGAACAAGATTAAAAGCAATGTTTATTTAAAAATACGAAAAACCATGTCAAATATAACGTTCGCTCCGTGCGTTTTTGTTTACGTTCGAGAGAAAAGGATGGATGAATGAAGCTGGAGTACATTAAAGGGTTGACACCCATACAGTTTCAAAAATGAAGTCTTGTTTGTTTAGGACATGTTCAGGTCCCATTTAACAAGAACTTCTAGAACGAAACGGTTATATTTGTGGTAATTTCAGGAAGTTCGATGTTTATGATTCAGTATTTTGATATCAATCTAAATATACCTTTTAACGATAATATTCGTTTGGTGTAGAATAAATGGAAGGTTGATGGGAAATAAGTAAATGTCAAAAGATGGTTCTGTGATTCTCTGCTACAAAATGTATTGTGCGTTTTGTCACAAAGATTCAGGACAATGTTTATCGCATTATCAAATCATTTAAAAATATGGAATTTCAAATGCAATGAATGATGTGTCGTGGAGAGAAAGAGTTGAGCGGGAGGAGGTTAGCGAAGGCGCCAAGCAAGAAGTGGGAACATCTTTTAGGCCCAATGCCGTTTTGGTTTTTTTATTTTCATTTTACATCAGATACTGAAAAGTGTTTACAGCAAGATTTTAAAGGGTTCTAAAATTTAACCATGAATAATTAAGAGTAGTAGTAGTAGTAGTAGTAGGCATCCATCAGTCTCGAGAGGCCATGGATCTGCGCCCAAAGAAATCGTGTCAGCTGCTGATGGTGATGCAGTATCTGTTGTGGCTGTAGAGGTCCGCACGGGAGCAGCAATCACGCACACAGCAAATGCATTTGAAGGAGCCCTCTACCGGTGCTGCTGATTTTTTTTCCGTCGAGTGCGCTTTTCTTTGATGCCGAGGACCTGTTTGTCTTCCGCTCTCTTCGCAGTATTTGCCTCCAGTGCGGGCATTCATTTGAAACCTCCTCTCATCCCAGGACGTCCAGATCAAGCGACTTCAGATCTCTCTTAAAGATATCCTGTATGGGGAATTGGCTACTGGCACAAGGGCACGAGGACGACCTCATCTTCGAACAATCAATAACAGAAGTATTTATACCAAAAGATAATATTTATCCCCTCTTGAAAGTGAATGTTGCGTCAGAACACAAAATACTGTGTTATTTACTATGGGAGGACCTTTCATATGGACTTGTGGTGCACATAAACACTCATATCTATATCGTTGTTAATTATTTTCTACTCAGTTAATTAACAGCGATATAAACACGTGTTTATACGCACTTCGAGTCCATATGAGAGGTTCTCTCGTAGTAAATAGCACAGTATTTTGTGTTCTAACACAACATTCACTTTTAAGTGGGAATAAATATTAAGCAAAAATGTTTTTATCATCAATCATAGAATATCGTTTTTAAGCAGAATTAACCTTGGAGTTGAAAACTTATAAAAATATTTATAAATTAAGGCTTTAAAGTTACATTGTAGAAACTTATTGAAGTCAATAAAATAACATCAGACATCTGTAGCTAAGAGTGCATTAATAATGTCAGTGTATGTATATTCGATAAGCTTCTATTATTCATTAAGTTGCCATTATTTCCAAAAACTTTGCGGTACGTTATCTTTCTCCATAGGTCAGCATTATAGCGTATCAGCCCAGCTATATACAAAAAGTGCAAATCTTGCATATTATTTAAATGTTAGGGTAAACATTATTTTCTTTGACACCCATCTGCCATAAATGCATGTATTCCTATGTTTCCTTATTGTTTTATTAGGAAATATCACAGATAACACATACATTGCATTTGATCGTTTGCATTCATAGGCGTTCCGCTCAGGGTTGTACCAGCTGTAGGAAACAGCGCGTGATTTTATCTTATATTGATTATAGTATATTTATTATGATTATTATTAGCACTCCTTCTTCGAACCCACAAGAGTTAACAAGTGTAACAGAGACAGGCAGAAACAAGAAAAATGCCCCTGTTATTTGAATACTATACAAATATGTCTTTAAAAAGACTTTTCTTTTAAATTTACCAAAATTTAATTTTTCAATAATTTTTCAAAAATCTATTATTCATATTTACTGTTGAACAGATCTCAAGGATCGAAACCGGTTCTGTAATGTTCTTTATAAAAGTATTTTAGCATTTTCTACTTTGTCCTTTTTCCATATATATATCTACTCGTGTGTTCCTCTTCAACCTTTTACATACATACATACATACATACATACATACATACATATATATATATATATATATATATATATATATATATATATATATATATATATATATATATATATATATACATACATATATATATACTGGCTGAAACTTCGAAGTCCCTATCAATATTCTTGATTAAGAATGATAAATTTGTACTCTGTGAAAGTATAGAATAACCCATTATATTTATGTAAAATTGTTTTTATTCTAATTTAACATAAAAACGAACATTAACACACATACACGTACGTATATATATATATATATATATATATATATATATATATATATATATATATATATATATATATATATATATATATTTATATTTATATATAAATGTGTGTATATATATATATATGTGTATGTGTGTGTGTGTGGTACATAAATACATACATAGACACATGTGTACGAAGATAAGACGATAAAGTAACAGATGGGTTTACATAAAGGGTGTGTGTATGTTTGCAGTGTTACAAAGAAAATTCTCACAGATGCATCGTGAGCCGTGTGTTCTGGGATAAGTTGATTAAATAGCAGACTCGGTGTTCTTTCAATGACGGTGGTCGACCATCATTGCTAAATAGCATGCACCAAAAATGTAATCACCACCATTTTAAGAATAACTTGTTCATCTTCAAACACGACGGTGACACACTGAAGTTGTTAGGAAGTAATAAATTATCACATCAAACTCTAATTTGACAGCAACGCAATTAGAAACGAAACCCTTTTTAAGTTGACAGGACACGTTATGCCTGTATATACGTATGTACCTACATATCTACGTATGTATGTATGTATGTATGTATGTATGTATGTATGTATGTATGTATGTATGTATGTGTGTATGTATGTATGTATGTATGAATGTGTGTATACATGTGTGTGCATGTATGTATGCATGTGTGTATGTATGTCTCTTCTATTTTTTAATTATTATAAATCTTCCACCGAGGAGGGAGCCGGTTTCCAACAAAGGTACAAGGCTCCATCTTTGGGATGTAGTTAACACAGACTAATTCACATTTGGAACTTGAGAAATGATAAGCGGCAGCTATGCCCATGCAAAGGTCCTGAATGCAGCTTGCACAACACCAAAGAAGCCCAGAGACAAGCAAATTGTAAGATACCACCCAGCTCAGTAGGGCTGCAGGCTTTATGTACGAGTTAGCCTTCTCCTAGAGGGATGCCTTGACAAAGACCAGGAGTCTCTCATTCCCAATGGGTTTCTGGCACCAACGGACACTAACCCGAATATTTCTCCGTCCCATCGCTCATATGCTGGTTTAACCATAGTCGGGAGTCTCACAGGTGCTACTAATCGGGGCCAGAGTAGATCCGGGGACAATAATGGCTGAGAGGTATTTCCGCACTCCTCAAAAATCCTGCAACTCTTGTACCAAGACCCCTACTACGGGACGCAGTTTAAAATTATATATATATATATATATATATATATATATATATATATATATTGTCCTCTGCATATCCTGATGGTTTTCCATACAAGGTATTTAAAATGCAAGATTATATATTTACATATGTTTTGTAGTTTTAATTTGGTTTGTGAAATGAAACAATTGTAGGTGAATATTTTGATTAATATCCATTAAATCTCTCTGTTTTCTAACCCGATAAAAATGTTTCATATTTTACGATATTTTATATAATACATCCATTGAAGAATTATCTCTTCAAAATTTAATATATTAAACGAGTGTATCTTGGATAAATATCCATGTAAGAGGTTTAGGCATCCTCTTTGTGACTATATATATATATATATATATATATGTGTGTGTGTGTGTGTGTGTGTGTGTGTGTGTGTGTGTGTGTGTGAAGGCGCGTGGCTTAGTGGTTAGGGTGTTAGGCTCACGATCGTATGGTCGTGAGTTCAATTCCCGGCAACGCGTTGTGTCCTTGAGCAAGACAGCTGGCAAAAATGAGTAGTACCTGTATTTCAAAGGGCCCACCTTGTCACACTCTGTGTCACGCTGAATCTCCCTGAAAACTACGTCAAGGGTACACGTGTCAGTGGAGTGCTCAGCCACTTGCACGTTAATTTCATGAGTAGGCTGTTCCGTTGATCGGATCAGCTGGGACCTTCTGGTCGTCGTTAACATTCTATTAACATATAATGTTACTTTTAAAGGCGGTGAGCTGGCAGAATCGTTAGCACGCCGGGCGAAATGCTTAGCAGTATTTCGTCCGCCGTTACGTTCTGAGTTCAAATTCCGCCGAGGTCGACTTTGCCTTTCATCCTTTCGGGGTCCTTGTTTGTCCCCTCTGTTTAGCCCCCTGTGGGCAATAAAGAAATAAGAATGTTACTTTTATTTACACGTACTCAATGAAACATATGTAGACACACGCATATGTTAATACAGTGTCAGATGCGCAGACAAGTGAATAGGAGTTGGTACAAAAGAATGTGTTCATGCGGATACATAGACGTAGGAGTGGCTATGTGGTAAGTAGCTTGATTCCCAACCATATGGTTCCGGGTTCAGTCCCACTGCGTGTCACCTTGGGCATGTGTTTTCTACTATCGCCTCGGACCGACCAAAGCCTTGTGAGTGTATTTGGTAGACGGAAACTGAAAGAAGCCCGTCGTGTATATATATATATATATATATATATATATATATACATGTGTGTGTGAGTGTTTGTCCCCACATCATTGCTTGACAACCGATGTTGGTGTGTTTACGTCTCCATAACCTAACGGTTCGGCAAAAGAGACCGACAAGATAAGTACTAGGCTCCCAAAGAATAAGTCCTGGGGTCGATTTGCACGACTAAAGGCAGTGCTCCAGCATGGCCGCAGTTAAATGACTGAAACAAGTAAAAGAAAAAAAAAGAAGAAAAAGAATACTTAGACCTTGTAGCGATGTTTCAACTGAGATTCGAACCAGCTAACTCTCTAGTTTAGCCCAGCTACGAGAAATTAACTGTGGTGCCATAAGAAACCCCATTGGCACTTACGTGAGCGTGGCACGACCATTCAACCTTGGATTGTGTGGAATCAAACAACCGTAAGCTTGAAAGTCAGCTTTATAGTAAGAAATTTGTTTCCCAACCACATGGTTCCGGGTTCAGTCCCACTACGTGGAATCTTGAGCAAATGTCTTCTACTATAGTTTCGGACCATTCAAAGTCTTGTGAGTGGATTTGGTGGACGGAAACTGAAAAGAGTTCCTCGTTTTTGTGTGTGTGTCCGTATGTATGTATGTATGTATGTGTGAATGTGTGTTTGCCTTAATGTTTGTCCCCACCACCGCTTGACATAAACACACCAACCGGTGTTGATGTGTGTTTATGTCCTTGTAACTTAGCGGTTCTGGAATGTTGAACTCTTACAGAAACAACATCAGGTGTTGCACAGAAGTCTGTTACTCAGTTTTGAGATTAGGTGTTCGCCCTTTTCTGCTTATTCTGATTTTAATAATCCTGAGAAATTTTCTTATAAATAACTAATGTATTTTATGCTATGAAAACCTGCAAGTCTCA